>NC_143512.1:48373377-48543377 GCF_031878675.1 Megascapheus bottae | reverse complement strand
TGGCAAAAGGTTAACTTTCGAGTCATTTGCAAAATCACTGGGGGAAATTTCACTTTGCAGGCTAGACATTAATATTTTTTGAACTGCAGTCAGTGCTGGAAAATGTCTAGACTAGGGGTTAGATTTATAAATTTTACTTCTGGTAACTTGGGACCACCTGGTAACTTGAGCCAGAAGAGGGAATTTAAGAAAGCATTTCTATTTTAACATTCTTTAGGCTGCAGAAAGCAAAATATATTCACATTGTTTTTCTAAAGAGAACTGTTTAAATTTAGTGGGTTCATAAAAATATGCAAGCAACTTTTTAGTTACCAAAAAAAGAGGAGGAATCCCAAATGTTTTTTTCAATGAGTTTTTTTTTATCAAAACAAAATGAATGATTCAAAAAAGGGAAAAGAATTGTGAAAGATGGGAGGTTTTTACACTTTTTTATTCTTCTGAAAATTGATCCTGGTGGTAATGCAATGATTTCTTTTAATATTTTCATAGGAAGAAAGTCATTCACAATCTCACTGCACTTTTTCTCTTTTGCGCCTTCAATGCATTAGAGTTTGACCAGTAAATCAAAAACTACCCTGTTAATTAATTCACTGATTCTAGTGAAAGGTTTTGTTATTGAGGTATTCTCCCCTTGAGAATTTTAGTATGTAAAAGCCTTAAAATTTACTTCTAAATGAATATCATGCTCTATGAATTAGTACAAAACACTATACTAGTGCTTAGAAAAAATAATTTCTGTGCCAAAGAAAAAAATAGCATCTATTCTGAAGAAACCAATGCCAAATCAGATGAAACACAAAGATGAAAAGTTATTCAGAAGATGTTGTAGGAAAATTTTTTTCCATATATTTTTATTGTAACTGTCATTGATAGAAGGGTTAAATTATATTCACCAGATAAAAGGTGCATGACTTCACAAACATTGATACCCTTTCTCATGTTTTGGTACCCATTTCCCTCCCCCACCCATGCCCCTCATCTTGTTTTTCCCCCTTCCCAATCCAATTTCAAATAATCGAATACACATATATACAGTATATCAGATAACAAGGTAAAATACTGTAACAATATGAGATAACCAAGGAACAGCAAAAGAGATGAGAGATAACATAGTACATTAAGGACAACAATCACTCATTATATGGCTTTTGTCTCCATATCCTGAAGGTCCTTTCATTTAGCGTCATACTATATGGCCTTAAGTATCTAGGTTTTGTTCTATTGTAAATCTCTGCTAGGAGAGCCCAAGGTTTCTACTGATTATGACCAATGAAGGAAACCATTGAGCCTATGTTCCTTTGAGTCTGGCTTACTTCACTTAATATGATTTTTTCTAAGTCTTTCTATTTCCTAACAAGTGGGGCGATGTCATTCTTTCTGTCAGCAGCATAGATTTTTCATTGTGTATAAATACCACATCTTGTTGATCCACTCATCAACTGAGGGGCATCTGGGTTGGTTCCGTATCTTTCCAATGGTAAATAATGCTGCAATGAAGATCATTGGGCTAGTGGATTTAGTATGCCCTTGTTTCTGGACCATTGGGTAAATGCCAAGTAGTGGAATTGCTGGGTCATAGGGGATCTCTATGTTTAGTCTTTTGAGGAACTGCCATACTGCTTTCCATAGTGGCTGAATGAGTTTGCACTCCCACCAACAGTATAGTAGTGATCTCTCCTGGCCACATCCCCTCCAGCATCTATTGTTATTAATTTCTTGATCCTGGCCATTCTAACTGGAGTGAGGTGGAATCACAGAGTTGTTTTGTTTTGCATTTTCTTGTATGGCCAAAGGTGTCAAGCATTTCTTCATGTGTCTATCGACCATTCTTATTTCTTCTTCAGAGAGGACTCTCTTTAAGTCTTTGGCCCATTTTTTAATGGGAAGGTTGTTTCTTTGGAGATTTGTTTTGGAGTGAGTCAATTTTTTGAGCTGTTGATATATTTTAGATATGAGGCCTTTGACCGTTGTATGGTTAGTGAAGATCTTCCACTCTGTAGGCTTTCTAGTTAATTTGCTAGCTATGTCCTTTGCCATACAGAAGCTCGGCAGTTTAATGCAGTCTCACTTATCCAGACTTTCTCTGGATAAGTGTTGTGTTTCTTGGTCCTTATTAAGAAAGTTTCTACCTCTGCCAAGGAGACCTAGTGCATCTCCTATTCCTTCTTGTAAAGTAGGAAAAATATTTTATGTTAGTAATTTTATACTCCTTGTCATTCAAATATTAAGAATTACCTGCTGGCCAAAATTATTTCAGTTCAATTCAATGAATGTTTACTGAGTACAATACAATCATGCTGATTGAGAACAGTGAATATTATTAAACCTGCTCTACAAATTGTATTTCTCTGTATTTTCTTTTTCTTTTTTTGTTATTTCCTTTCTTTTTCTTTCTCTATCCTTTCTTTCTTTCTTTACACTGGTAATGGGGTTTTAACTCATACTTGCTTGGCTTGGTCACTCAGGTGGTACTTTTCCATTTGAGCCACAGCTTCAACCTTGATTTTTGCTGACTATTAAGAGATAGAGTCTGGTAAATTTATCTTCCTGACCTGGCATCAAACTGCTATACTCTAGATTTCAGCCTCCTCAGTAGGTAGGATTATAGGTGTACAAAACCAGTGCCTGGGTTATTATCTAATACAAATATTTAAATATATTAACAGAGTTGAGATGACTAATAGTTTGCTTTCCCTATTATTTTATAAGAGATAGGCAAGAGTTAGAGAAAGAGTTGATTTCTCCCTCAGGGTTTATTAATATTGTCAATACCCTTGTTCTTCCCTTCCATTTTACTTAAAGATCTTAAAACAATGGTATAAAATGAGGAACCAGTTGGGGTAAACTAATTGTTTAGCTAGTCAAAAATATGTAATAGTACCAGATGCTGATGCTCATCACTATAATCCTAGTTACTCAGGTAGAGATGAGATCTGAGGATCATGGTACAAATCTAACCAGAGCTGGAAGGGTCCATAATACTCTCATCTCTAATTAAAAAGCTGGAAGTAAAGTTGTAATCCTGAGCAAAATAACTCACAAACAGCATCCAGGCACTGAATTAAAGCCCAAAGAATGGAACAAAAATAATAGTAACAATAATATTAGTAATAAAGATTACTTCTATTTCCATTAGGAGAAACACAAACACACACATACGCATGCACACATACACAGAGAGCGAATCCAAAAACTTTGTAGTAAACCATCTAGCTTTAAGCTACTGGATCCAATGATGCCAATCACACCAGAAGAACAAAACAATGGTGCATATTATTTGTATTTTAAGCCAATGTAGTTTTTTTTTTAATTGTCAGGGTAATGTATACAGGGGTTAAGTTACATTCACCAGGTAGAAGGTGCATTACTTGTCACATATTAATACGCCTTCTCATGTTTTTGTCCCCATTTTCCTCCCCCTACTCCTTCAAATTATCTTGTTCCCCCTTCCCTTTCCTATTTAAAATAAACAAGTAACTGTATATACAATGTACCATGTAACAAAGTCAGATACAGTAATAATATGAGATTAATCAAAGGGCAAAAAAGAGAAGAGAAATAATATACTATAAGAACAACAATTACACAAGATAAAGTTCTTGTTTCTATATCCTAGTGATCCTTTCATTTAGTGTCATCCCTTATCTACCTATGTTTTGAACTATTATAATCCTCTGCTAAGAGAGTCCTAGATGTGTACTATTACAAATGAGGGAAACCATTGAGCTTATGTTCCTTTGGGTATAAGCCAATGTAGTTTAAGAATTTTTTTTTTTGCCAGTTCTAGGCTTAAGCTCAGGGCCTGAGGACTGTCCTTGGATTTTTCTCGAGGCTAGAACTCTACCACTTGAGCCTCAGCACCACTTCTGCCTTGTTCTAAGTATGTGATAACAAGGAATCGAACCCAGGTCTTCATGCATGCTGGGCAAGCACTCTACCAAACTCCCAGCCCAAGAATTTACATTTTTTAAAAAAAATTATTAAGTGTATTTTTTTTTGCCAGTCCTGGGCTTGAGCTCAGGGCCTGAGCACTATCCTTGGACTTTCTCAAGGTTAGAGCTCTACCACTTGAGCCTCAGCACCATTTCCAGCTTTTTTCTACGTATGTGGTACCAAGGAATCGAACCCAGGTCTTCATGCATGCTAGGCAATCACTCTACCACTAGGCCAAACTCCCAGCCCCTAAGTGTAATTTTTATTAATATTTCTTATATTTCCCCCAAATATATTTTTCCAGGGCACAGCAGTTTGGTCTTGTGGTTTCAGTGTTATGGTGGAATATTGCTGGGTTTTTTGTTTTTTTATTTTTAAAGTTTTTTTAAGTATATGGTAAGTGCTCTGTTTTCAATTGAAAATCTCAATAATAACCTAAGGTATATTTACAAGCACAGATTTACTTCTGGCTATCTGACATACAATTGTTCACTCTACTCAAAGATCCTCTTAAGAAGCTATTTGGCAAATAACTAATTGATGAAACATAGATGCGAATCTAAACAAAATAAGAATATTTTAAACATTAATATATAATCCCAAACCCCCGCCATTTTTTAATTCCCTATAAAACTGAAACTGTCAAAGTTGTTACGTGTGATAGTGTTAATAGGGGCTTGATTACTATTTAGGTCACTTAGATTTCCTTAGTTTGATGACCATCGTTTACACCTTTAAACCTAATTAGCCAAATTACAACTGGCTAGAGAATATGCAAAACTCAGCACAAAACTCACCATGAAAGTTACTAGAAATGCAATCACTTGACTAAATTTAAATTACTAAAAATAATAACTAAACACATGTGTTTTCTTCTCATATGATTTTAATAATGTTTTTGTAACAAAAGAGCAGGTATCTTCATGGATCAGAAAGTAATACTGTAAACAGTAATACACTGAAACTCAAATTTAGTTCATTTTCAGTTCAGGGTTGTCTCTACTGATTTTATTAACCAAAAACACAACAAAGAAAATCTTTTTGGTGTGAGCTCTCTCAGCAAAGAGAGCTTTTCCTGCGTTAAATGTTTTAACCAGCAAACCTCTTCATGGCTAATACTTCGGGCTGGCTAATTGGATTTCTTATTTAGCTATAAATCTTCAGGAAATTGAGAGTAGAAGACAGGTAAAAATCATCAAAAGAAAATAATACATCAAAGAAATTCCATTCTCTGTAGAAATGTTTTACTAAATTGCCCTAGAAGTTAAATAAGTCTCTGAGATCGGCTTTAATTAGATTTTCCTAAAATAATTAGGATGTACATAGAAAATGATGTCCTAGTTTTCTGTCCCTGCCTCTCTCTATATAAATAATTAGGATGTACATAGAAAATGATGTCCTAGTTTTCTGTCTCTGTCTCTCTCAATATATAGATATATTTATTGATAGATATCTATAAAGACCTATAGATATCTATATAGATCCCTATATAGATAGATATCAATATAGATATAGCTCTATATCAATCTACAGATATATATACATATCTATATTTATATATCTATACATAGGTTCTATTGATAGATATCTATCAATAGATACAAATCGATCTATAGATATATATACATATCTAGATATAGATATGGAGAGGGAGAGAGAGAGAGAAACCAGAAAATTTACCTTCACTGGATTACATTTGGAATTTACACACATCTTTTTAACACTAAAAAAATTATCATAGATTAAAGCTCCTGCTCCTTGAAATAATACTAATGGTCCAGTTTTCTGTCGCCTGGAAAGTGACCATTACCACCTGTCTTCCCCATTTTATTTTTGTGACTAACTTTCAAACATTGAGCGATGCGCTCTAGCAAAACATGACTTTTAAAAAAATCCTCAAGTATTACAGAAATGCTTTTCTAAAAATCAAATGTTATTTGGGGAATACAAGAATGATAATCCTATCTTCTCTCTCCACTACCAGCTACAATTGTTTTTATTTTTATTTGGGTACTAAATAAAAAAATGCCGTACACCATGGTTATACATTCTTTTCAGAAAATTGCATCAAAACCATATTGTTCTTGCTGGTATCTGATGTAATCTTAGTCAGGAGGCTGAAATCTAGGGATCACAGTTCAAAGCCAGGCTGGACAGGAAATAGATGAGACTCATGTCCAAATAACCACATTAAAAAGTCATAAGTAGCACTGGGGCTCAAAGTGGTAGAGAGCTACCCTCGAGCAAGGAACCTCAGAAACAGTGCCCAGCCACAGAGATCAAGCACTACAACCAACCAAATTACATAATACATATAGTGTGAGTGTGTATATGTGTGTATGTTTGTGTGTGTGTGTGTGTGTGTGTGTGTGTGTGTGTGTGTGTGTGTCTATAGTTTGATACAAGTTGCCTTCACTGGCTCTCAAATGACAAAGATAATAAAGAATAAAGAAGTCATTGGTGGCCGGGAGTTTGGCCTAGTAGTAGAGTGCTTGCCTGGCATGCATGAAGACCCGGGTTCGATTCCTCGGTACCACATGCATAGAAAAAAGCTGAAAGTGGTGCTGAGGCACAAGTGGTAGAGCTCTAGCCTTGAGAAAGTCCAAGGACAGTGCTCAGGCCCTGAGCTCAAGCCCAGGACTGGCAGAGATTTGCAATAGAGCAAAACCTTGATACAAAAGGCCATATAATAGGACGCTAAATGAAAGAATCTCTAGGATATAGAAACATAAGCCATATAATGAATGATTGTTGTCCTTAATGTACTATGTTGTCTCTCATCGCTTTTGCTGTCCCTTGGTTATCTCATATTGTTACAGTATCTCACTTTGTTACCTGATATATTGGAAATATTTGCATTTGGTTATTTGAAATTGGATAGGGAATGGGGGAAAACAAGATGAGGGGTGGGGGTGGGGGGAGGGAAATGGGGACCCAGACATGTGAAAGGGTATCAATGCATGGGAATTAATGCACCATCTATCTGGCAAATATCATGTAACCCTTCTATTAATTAAAATAAAAATATATTAAAAAAAGAAGTCATTGGTCCAAGAATACAATGTGAGTTATCCTTCTTTTGTTTGTATTTTTTAGCAAATAAAGAAAATAAGCTTACCCAAAGTTCCACAAGGCTTATTTTTGTAAGTGCAGATATCATACCTAGATAAGGGAAAAAAAAGAGAAACAACATTTGTAATCTGATCAAATTGGTAAAATAATTTGTATGTGTGTATCATGTTTCTTTGCTGGAGCACTCCCTGATGGTCAAAGTACGATCAATGGGATTATGAGCAGTGAGCCAAAGAGTCCGTGCTGTGAGCACTCTGGGGGACAAGGTTGGCTATGGATCAGCACCATCTGTGGCAGTAAAACAGCAAAGTTGAAGTGCACTTTTGTAATGCAAAGTTTTATAAAACCATCTACCGTATTGTTTTGAAGCTAGAATTGCTTCTCTGCAGGTGGCTTTTCATCAACAATCTCAAACCTGCTGGAATATGTGCATTGTATTTGGTATTTGTGAACTGTATGCATTATTTGAAGTTCCTTCAAACACCACTTACAACAAGACAGTGTAATTCAGAATTGGGGATTAAGATGGTATTATCTATTTTTCCCTACTTGTTTATTGGCAGGGCAACATTAAATACAAATTAGTGAGGCTGAGTATCCATGGCTCACTTTTGTATACCAAGCTACTTGAGAGTAAAAGTTGGCAGAGTTATGATGCAAGGTCAGCTTAGGCAAAAAATTAGTGAGATCTTACTTCAGAAAATACAAGCTGAACACCCATCACCACCAACCAAAACCCTGTAACTCATGGAGATTGAACACCACATTGTTGAATCACCAATGGGTCATCGAAGAGATCAAAACAGAAATCCAACAGTTTATGAAATTTAACAAAAGGGAGCACACAAAATACCAGCTTCTTTGGGACACGGCAAAGGCAGTACTCAGAGGAAAATTTATAGCCCTGAGTGCCTACAATAACAAATTGGAAAAATCCCAAACCAGCAATTTAAAGTGTCACCTTAAGCTCCTGGAAAAGGAGCAAGAAACCAACCCTAATCCCACTAGAAGGAAGCAAATTATTAAAATCAAAGAAGAATTAAATGAATTGCAGTCCAAAAAAACTATAGAAAGAATCAATAAAACAAGGAGTTGGTTCTTTGAAAAAAAAAACAACAAAATTGACAGACCCTTAGCAAATCAAAAAAAGAAGGGAGCATACCAAAATAAACAAAATCACAGACGAAAATGGTAATATCAAGACAGAAATTACCAAGATCCAGAGCATCATGACGGAATACTTCTCAAATCTTTACGCCAACAAATTTGAGAATCTAGATGAAATGGATGAATTCCTAGCCAATATTAACATACCCACACTGAACCAAGAAGAACTAATCCAAATAAACAGGAATATTTCAAGCACTGAAATAGAAATGGCAATAAGAGACCTTCCACCTAAGAAAAGCCCAAGCCCAGATGGATTCACAGCTGAATTCTATAAGGTCTTCAGAGCAGAGCTCACACCAATACTCCTCAAGCTCTTCAACAAAATTGAAAATGAAGGCTCTTTGCCAAACACATTCTATGAAGCCAGTATAACCCTCATCTCCAAAACAGACAGAGATTCATCAAAGAAAGAGAACTATAGACCCATTTCTTTGATGAACATCAATGCAAAACTTCTCAACAAAATACTGGTCAACCATCTACAACTCATCAAAAAAATTATACAATATGATAAAACAGGATTCATCGCAGGGAGGCAAAGCTGGTTCAACATACACAAATCAATTAATATAATTCAACACATCAACAGGAGCAAGGACAAAAATCACATGATTGTCTCAATAGATGCAGAAAAGGCATTTGATAAGATCCAACACCCCTTTATGTTAAAAGCTCTGGAGAAACTAGGAATCCATGGAACATTCCTCAGTATAATAAAGGCTGTGTATGACAAACCCACAGCTAGTACTATACTTAACGGCGAAAAGCTAAAGCCATTCCCTCTAAAATCAGGAACGAGACAAGGATGCCCACTCTCTCCACTCCTCTTTGACATGATATTAGAAATCCTAGCCAGAGCAATAAGGCAAGAAGCAAACATAAAGGGGATCCAAATAGGGAAAGAGGAAGTAAAACTTTCCCTCTTTGCAGATGACATGATTCTGTATTTAAAAAACCCTATAGACTCCACTCCCAAGCTCCTTGAGCTGATTCAAAACTTTGGAAGGGTAGCAGGCTATAAAATTATCCCTCAAAAATCAACTGCCTTCCTCTATGCCAACAGGGAGAGGAATGAGGCAACAATCAGGAAAGCAACTCCTTTTGCAATAGCCTCCAAGAAAATAAAGTACCTAGGAATTACCTTAACTAAGAATGTAAAGGACCTTTTTGATGAAAACTTTAAAACACTGAAAAGGGAAATTAAAGCAGAACTGAGGAAATGGAAAAACCTCCCATGCTCCTGGATTGGAAGAATCAACATCGTGAAAATGGCAATCTTGCCAAGGGCCTGCTACAAATTCAATGGAATACCCATCAATATCCCAATGTCATTCTTTAAAGAAATAGAAGAGGCAATCCAAAATTTCATATGGAATAATAAAAGACCCCATATAGCAAAAACAATTCTTAGCAGAAAGAACAGCGCAGGAGGAATTTCAATACCAACTTTAGACTCTATTACAGAGCTATAATAATCAAAACAGCTTGGTACTGGCACAAGAACAGGCCTGAAGACCAATGGAATAGAACTGAGGACCCAGATATTAACCCATAGACCTATGGCCACCTAATCTTTGACAAGGGAGCCAAAAAAAATAGAATGGAAGAAAGACAGCCTCTTCAACAAGTGGTGCTGGCAGAACTGGGTAAGCACCTGCAGAAAACGAAAGTTGGATCCTTCTTTGTCACCCTGCACTAGAATTAACTCCAAATGGATCAAAGACCTCAAGGTAAAAGCTGACACACTGAAAACATTACAAGAAGGAATAGGAGATACACTAAGCCTCCTTGGCACAGGTAGAAACTTTCTTAATAAGGACCAAGAAACACAACAAATCAGAGAAAGTCTGGATAAATGGAACTGCATGAAACTGCAGAGCTTTTGTATGGCAAAGGACATAGCTAGTAAATTAATTAGGAAGCCTACAGAATGGGAGAAGATCTTCACCAACCATACACCGAACAAAGGCCTCATATCTAAAATAGATCAATAACAAAAAATTGACTCACTCCAAAACCAATCTCCAAAGTAACAACCATCCCATTAAAAGATGGACCAAAGACTTTATTAAAGAGAGTCTTCTCTGAAGAACAAACAAAAACGGCCTATAGACACTTGAAGAAATACTCGACATCTCTGGCCATAAAAGAAATGCGAATCAAAACAACTCTAAGATTCCACCTCACTCCAGTTAGAATGTCCAGGATCAAGAAAACTAATAACAACAGATGCTGGAGGGGATGTGGCCAGGAGGGATCACTACTACACTGTTGGTGGGAGTGCAAACTCGTTCAACCACTATGGAAAGCAGTATGGCAGTTCCTCAAAAGACTAAACATAGAGCTCCCCTATGACCCAGCAATTCCACTACTAGGCATTTACCCAATTGTCCAGAAACAAGGACATATTAAATCCACTAGCAAACTATTTTCATTGCAGCACTATTTACCATAGCAAAGATATGGAACCAACCCAGATGTCCCTCAGTTGATGAGTCGATCAACAAGATATGGTATTTGTACACAATGGAATTCTATGCTGCTGTCAGAAAGAATGACATCGCCCCACTTGTTAGGAAATAGAAAGACTTAGAAAAAATCATATTAAGTGAAGTAAGACAGACTCAAAGGACATAGGCTCAATGGTTTCCCTCATTTGTCATAATCAGTGAAAACCTTGGGCTCTCCTAGCAGAGATTTGCAATAGAGCAAAACCTAGATACATAAGGCCATATAGAATGACGCTAAATAAAAGGACCTCTAGGATATGGAAACAAAACCATATAATGAGTGATTGTTGTCCTTAATGTACTATGTTATCTCTCGTCTCTTTTGCCATCCGTTGGTTACCTTATATTGTTACAGTATCTCACGTTGTTATCTCATATATTGGATATATTTGTATTTGGTTATTTGAAATTGGATAGGGAAGGGGGGGAAGACAAGATGAGGAGTGGGCGTGGGGGGGGGAGGGAAATGGGGACCAAGACATGAGAAAGGGTATCAATGTATGTGAAATCTGGAAAATATAATGTAACCCTTCTATTAATTACAATAAAATATATGAAAAAAAGAAATATTTAAGGAAAAATGCAAAATAAGAAAAAAGAAATTACAAGGTAGTCATCTTGGAACATATCTCTCATGCCAGCTACATAGGAAGCATAAATAGAATGATCATAGTCTAAGGCTAACTCAGGCAAAAGCGAAAGACTATATTGGAAAAAATAAAGCAAAACAAGCTGGAGGTTTGTGGTTCAAGCAGCAGAAAACTTGCCAATCAAGTAGGAGACCCTGAGTTCAAACTCTATTGCTGACCAAACAAAAAAACAAAATACTTCTTAAGTGTTGCAATAGAGTTGTCCAACAGATGCTTATTAATGATAGACTAGTTCTAATGTTGTCTTTCATAATAACTCAGTACAAAAGAGTGAGTTCATAAAGTAATGTAAGTTTCAAATTGTCACATTTAAAATGCTAAGTCAATATTGAAACATTTATTTTGAACATTTTTAGATATCCTTACAACTTAACCTTGAAATAGAAGATGTAGAATGTCTAAAGTAAGAATTAAAACAATGTTTTATTTTTCTGTGTTTAGTGCAAGAAACGAAAAGGTTTCCATGTTAAAAAAAAAAAAACCTAAGGCTTCATAAAGCACAAAGAATTCCAAATTGTAAAAATATAAATCAAAACAAAAAAATCCTTTCAGTCAATATTAGTAGGACAGAAATTAAGTGCTTAATTACATTTTCAATCATCAGTCAACATAAAATGCTATTCGAAGAAAAAAACTATAACTAACTGTACTGATGGTGCTATTGAGCATACTAAAATCCCAAGATTCCCTCTGTAGTTTGAGAATTTCATATTCTTCATTCTATTCATTTCATATCTAAGATTTTCTTTTCTCTTGATCAATCATATATTCAGCCTCTCTCTTCTATGATTTGAAAATGTGAAATTACAGTGTTTGGGATCACTCTTAAAAGCAAAATATAAAGAAAGTGCTAGTATACTCACAAAAGAACCTTAAAGTATGTTTCAGTTGTCACAATCAATTTATCTTCTGACTGTCATGAGCTAGCCTATTACATTACAGACACAACTCATTCCAGAAATCTCTGAGAAAATGTAAGCAAAGACTTTTCACAAGTAGTGCAAATATAGATGTTTAAACAGAATTGATTTCTAAATTCTCAACACCCACACTTGCTTTTCTGGAAACTAGTCTGCCTGAGAATTCACTTGCAATTCATGAATTTTCCTATCTTTTCTCTTTCCCAATTACCTTGTTCCTACTTGCCCAAAAAGAAAGTAAACTTCTCACCTATTCCAAAATTTGTTCTGATATACCATCCCAAAGAGTATATACCTCTCCAAGCACAAGGTCAATTCAAGAAAGCATTGGTACTGGGAAATAAATAACCTTAGGAGCAAAGCAAGAAAATTTGAAGAACATATGCTTATTTCATCTTTGTCAAGGCTCTGTCAGTCTTCCTGTTTATAAATTCATTTGTATATCTATCTCTCAACTGGAATTTATAAGTGAAATAATCTTCATGGATTATATTAACATAGTCATTTAATCTAAAAATGAAATCAGATGACTGATTTAAACAAATTATATGGTGAACATTTTTCATGACTGAATGAGCTAAATATGCAGCTCCAAAGTTTTGATGAGATCCATTTAAAGCATACAAATTTTAAAAATATTTAAATAACAAAATTCAACAAAATAAACACTGGTACTTAAAGGGAGTGGGGTGGAGTCAAGGAGAAAGAGGTAGACAAATGGAAAGTAGAAGAGGGGAGAGTTAAATGTACATCCTACAAAATAAGAAAGATGAGGGAAGGAGTGGGGAGGGGAGGAGAGGGGAGGAACAGTTAGGGAGAATGTTGGAAGGGGTGACATTGCTCAAGATATATTGCATTCCTAAACTGCTTTGTTAAACAGAAACTCCTTGCACAATTACTTTAGATAATTAAAAAGTAGAGACATAAAACAAATTTAAATTGTAGAAATTAACACACCCTTAAATAGAATTCATTTAGGTCAGTTAAGTAAAAATAAATAAATGCTAAGACAAATACTATTTCTAGATTACATCAGTCTTTTTCATTATTATTTTGCCTATAACTGTTATATTTATGAAAAATACTTAAATCACACTGCCATTATGTTATAAAGGCAAAAAAACAATAAAAAATGTGGATTAAAACATTCTATACATTTATGTATTTTCTTCTCGTTTCCCCACGTCTGATATGTCTATAGAATTCTCTATTGTATAAAGGAGGAAGTTGTAATTTCTTCATGGCTTTTGAGCTCTATTCACACTGATCCTTCTGTATTCTATGTACACAGCAATTATGATCTATGGATTATCTTTAATACCAGTATTGAAAAACAACATATTTATATTCATTTATACATAGACTTTTGAAGTGCTTACATTCCCAGACATACTACTCCACCAAGAATGTTAAGATGAATAAATGATATATAGTTGAAGTCTGTTTTGAAAAAGATGGGTACATGTTCTCCTTATATGTAGAAGTTAGATTTCGCTCATAAATTTACAAATAAATACATTAGGTGGTACGGAAATGTATTAACTCAAATATGGTAGATTCAAGGGAGAACTCAAATAGGTTAGTTCCTTAGAAAGGCAAAAATCAAAGTTCAACAAAAAATCACCAGGAAATGGGTACTTAAGAGGGTTAGGGCACAGTCAAGGGAGGTCAGACAAATGAAAAGAAAGAAGAATGAAATAAAGAATTCAATGCATATCCTACAAAATCAAAAAGAGCAAGGGAAAAGGTGTGTTGGGAGGGATGGATGAAAATGTTGACCAAGATGTATGATACTCATAAACGGCTTTGTTAAATAGCAACTCACTTGTACAATTACTTAAAGATAGTAAAATACAAAGCAGCAACAACAACAACAACAAAAACCACAAAATAAAACCTCTTGTTGACGTATCTTAGAGTTCATTTCAATTAGCATAATTTTAAATGGCCATATTGTACATAGCTACTGAGCTATTGAACCTCTGCTAGGACTATCCTAAGCATAAACTATTACAAATGAGGGAAATCATGAACCCGATGTTTCTTTGGGACTAGTTTACTTCACTTAATATGAGTTTTTTCAAGTCTTTACATTTCTTTATAAATGGAGTGATGTCATTCTTTCTGATGGAAACAGAATCACTATATATATATATAACATATATATATATCACATTTTCTCACATTTTCTTGACCAATTCCTCCACTGAGGGGCATCCAGGTTGGTTCCATATCTTTGCTATGGAAAATAATGCTGCAACTAACATGGCTGTGCTGGTAGCTGTATGGCCTTGTTTGTGGTCGTTTGGGTAAATAAGTGGAATCGCTGGGTCATAGGGAAGCTCTATGTTTAGTCTTTTGAGAAACTTCCATACTGTTTTCAAAAGTGGTTAACAAGTTTATGTTCCCACCAACAGTGTAGGAGCATTCCCTTTTGGATACATCCCCACCAGCATCTAGTATTTGTTTTCTTGATAATGGTCATTCTAACGGGTGAGGTAGAATCTCAATCAATGGAAAAATAGAAAAATAATCTTTTTTTTTTTTTTTTGGCCAGTCCTGGGCTTGAGCTCAGGGCCTGTGCACTGTCCTTGGGCTTTCCTCAAGGCTAGTATTCTACCCTGAGCCACAGCACCACTTCCAGCTTTTTTTTTTCTATGTATGTGGTACCGAGGAATTGAACCCGGGTCTTCATGCATGCTAGGCAAGCACTCTACCATTAGGCCAAACTCCCAGCCCCTAGAAAAATAATCTTAAAGAATCTATAAAATGTATATGTTACCATTCTTTTGCTCTGAATTTATGATGAGGTTGGAATAATTGAGCAAAATCCAAACCTATCTGGTTAATATGGTTAAATATTAGTATGTGTGGTAGTAGGGTTTGAACTCATGGCTTTGCACTTGTTGGGGAAGTTTTCTACCACTTGAGCCACATTCTCACACATTCCTCCTATACATTTTTCAAATATGGTCTTGCGTTTAATGCTTGGGACAGCACGGAAAGAATCTCCCTTTTTTTTTCTGTAGACAGTTCTAACTCCCAATTTATTCATCACTTTTGCCTAGGTCTGATTATCGGAGGGGGGGGATGACCAAAACACATGAATAAGTCCCATTTGAAGGTAGGCGAAATATAGTACTACCTTATAATGATGAATCAGTTGGCTGGGGTTTTTTTTAATCTTTTTCTCAGTTAGGTGCTGCTGACTTACACATATAACCCTAGTGCTCAGGAGGCTTAGATCTGAGGATTGTGGTCCAAGGCCTGGCTGGGCAGGAAAAGGAAAGTCAGTAACACTTTTACCTCCAATGAATCACCAGAAAACCAGGGATGGCACTGTGGTTTGAAGTGGTAGAGCACTAGCCTAGAGCAAAAGAGCTCAGGGACAGCATTCAGACCCTAAGGTTCAAACCCCATGACTGACAAAAAAATAAATCTTTTCCCCAAAGGATATCCTATTGTAACATAAGAGAAAAAAAATCACCTTTAAGAGAGAGGGAGGGAGGGGGATATATATATATATATATATATAGAGAGAGAGAGAGAGAGAGAGAGAGAGAGAGAGAGAGAGAGAGACAGAGAGAGAGAGACAGAGAGAGAGAGAGAGAGACAGAGAGAGAGAGAGAGAGAAAGAAAGAGAGAGACAGAGAGAGAGAGAGAGAGAGAGAGAGAGAGAGAGAGAGAGAGAGAGAGAGAGAGAGAGAGAGAGAGAGAGAGAGAGAGAGAGAGAGAAAGCCAGGCATGGTGGCTCAAGCCTGTAATCGTAATCCTAGCTACTCAGGAGGCTGAGATCTGAGGATCAAGGTTCAAAGCCATCCTGGGTACAAAAGGACCCGAGACTCTTATTTCCAATTAACCTCTAGAAAACAGGAAGTGGGGCTTGGCTCATGGTTAGGATAGTATCGTTGAGCTCAAGAGCTCAGGGCCAATACCCTGTCCCAGGGATAGGGTGGTAGCTTTGAGCTGAAGAGTTCTGAAAATGGAGTAAGTCAAAATGAGTTTTGTGTGATACACTTAGCTCAGTCAACATGTCCTCTCTGTGGGGCACATCACATTAGGAAAATGGGCCGACCTGCCTGTCGCCTGGTTGGGAGGTTTGACTCTGGTTTGTGATGTAAAATAAGGCTACCTCGAACCCAGGGATTGACACTTACCTCCCCCTTGCCCTGCCCACCTGTATGCTGATAGACTCCTGCATCCTACTTTAGCCCCTTGTACTTTCCCAATAAACGAGTCTTGCTGTGACATTCTCCCTGGCGCGTCTGTGCCTTCCCTCTGGAGAAGGAGGGCTGGGTGAAGACGGCCAATCAGCCCTAACCTTTCTCGGCCTTGTCTTAGTCGAGATGTGTCCTCCTTGTCCCTCCTGCGGGTCAGGAGGCAAGAAGCACTAAAAACCCAGACACTCCGTACTGTGTAATCTCAGATCTCTAGTTGTGAGGGTAGTGATGAGGTTCATGTCACACTCTCCTGAAGTAAATCCTAAGACCTTCTCAAGATTTCCTAACCTTTGTGTCAACTACTTCAATAGAGCCAGACATGAGAAACATGTCCTTATTCCATAAAGGAGCAGTCTTATCTCTGAAGATGAAGGCAAGAGGGAAGGACTGGCCAGGCTTGCTAAGATCGCTCAGTCTCTCACCATCAGGTTATAGCCTTTTTTCCCATACTGATTTCTCCACAACTATAGACAACTGATCAAATCTACTATAAAAATACATTAATCTCATACTGTTACTGTATCTGACTTTGTTACCTGGCATATGGTATATCCATTTGTTTATTTGAAATAGGAGAGGTAAGGGGGGAAAACAAGATTATTTGAGAGGAAGTGGGGGGAGGGAAATGGGAACAAAAACATGAGGAGTATCAATGTATGACCAATGCAACTGTAATCCCTCTATACATTATCCCAACAATAAAAAAGAAAATTGTTTAAAAATATATGTTTTAAGAAGTTGTACTGTGATTCAAGGGGTAGGGTGGTAGCCTTGAGCTGAAGAACTCAGGGACAATGCCCAGGCCCAGAGTTCAAGTCCCACGATTGACAAAAAAAATTATATATATATATATATATATGCTTTTTAAAAAAGGAAAAATAATACATTCAGGGCTCTGTCTTTGAGTCTTCATTTCCTCATGAATACTTTTATGGCATAAATACTTTACACTAAATAAATAGCTTTTTTTATTTGAAAACCTCACTTATGAATCTAGGATAATAAAAGTTATTTGTTCTATACATTGTAAAACTCAAATGTTAGTGAAATAAATCTTTCTGTTTTCTATACATATAAAGACAAAACAGCATAGTAAAATTTAACTTCAAGGGCCAGGAATGTGGCCTAGAGGTAGAGTGCTTGCTTAGCATGCACAAAGCCCTGGTTTTGATTACTTGATACCACATATGCAGAAAAGGCCAGAAGTGGTGCTGTGACTCAAGTGGTAGAGTGTTAGCCTTGAGAAAGCCTAAGGACAGTGACCAGGCCCTGAGTTCAAGCCCTAGTACCGGAAAAAAAATAATAAAAAAATAATAAAGGGATTTTTTGCTGTGTTTTTTGTTTTCCAATCCTGGGACTAAAACTGTTCAGAATCTTGGTCAATACACTTTTTGAAGCAATCTTCCCTGATTATATACAGTACCTCTAATAAATACATGTTTAGTTCCCTATGCTTTCCCCTCCCCCATTATTCTTATCAACCAGATCATTTTATGTACTCATCTTTCTTACTAGACTTTAAATTTTTTGACATCAGAAAGTAATTTGTTTTATCCACTACTGTTTCTAGCTAAATTCCTGAAACATAGATGTTTACAAATGTAAAACCCTCCAGAAAGATAATCACTCTAAAATGCTATTTTCCATAATCTAACAACCATCCCAAATTCTCATCTCAATTTTCATTTATGAACCATTAATAGAACACTGTTTTAAATTAGCAACACAGCTGAATGATAAAGTTCTTGTAAGCCTATCAAGGGAGCATATATATATATATATATATATATATATTTTTTTTTTTTTTTTTTGCCAGTCCTGGGCTTGAGCTCAGAGCCTGAGCATTGTCCTTGGACTTTCTCAAGGCTAGAGCTCTACCACTTGAGCCTCAGCACCACTTCTGGCTTTTTTCTATATATGTGGTACCGAGGAATCAAACCCAGGTCTTCGTGCATTATAGGCAAGCACTCTAACATTAGGCCAAGCTCCCGGCCCAAGGGAGCACATTTTTGAAAGTACATTTAATATAGTGTTATATTTAGTAAGTCCATAATGGAATACATTTGATTCACTGTAAGATTCCTTAATATTGATAAATACCAAAACTAGTTTTCAAAAATTTTTACTAAGAGCATGTCAAAAAAAGAAAAGATATAAAGAATTCCTCAATTGAAGAAGCACAGAAAATAATCTAAAACCCACATAGAATTTTCACTCTTTTATGCCCAGAAAGTGCAGTTTATTAGATTGAGGTTTGATCATTTTCTAGTCAGTTTGTACCTTCTTTCCTCTTTCTTTTAACTCATGAAGTATATAATTATTATATGTATTTCACACTTTTTTGCCAATCCTGGGGCTTGAACTCAGGGCCTGAACACTGTCCCTGAGCTTTTTTGGCTCAAGGCTAGCTCTCCACCACTTAAGCCAAAGTGCCACTTTCAGCTTTTTCTGTTTATGTGGTACTAAGGAATCAAACTCAGTGCTTCATGTATGCTAGGCAAGCAGTCTACCACTAAGCCACATTCCCAACCATTTACTTTTTTTTCTTAATCACATTTACTTACATTAACTTTAGCATTCTCCCCCATATGATCACCAATATTTAAGGAATAAAAATGCTACTAGCCAATAGAGGAGGAGAAGAGAAGGAGGAGCAGAAGAAGGAAAAGATTAGAAGAGGAAGAGAAGATATAGAAGTGGGAAAAAAATCAATGACAATGAGAATTGTGTGCATTTCTGTTCTGTGATTAAAATTGTTAATAATAAGGGGGGAGGAAAAAAGGGACAAAAACATGAGGGGGGTGTCAATGTGTGAGAAGTGATGTAGCCTCTGACTGTGACCCCTTTATAATTACAAAAAAATTGTTAATAATATACCATACTTAAGACTTCCTAAACAAATATATTTTAAGTGTTCCTTAATACAAACAACTGATGATTATACTAGGTAATATAGATATGTTAATTAGGTTTTAGTAATTTTACAATTTATGTTAGTATATTACATTAAAAATAGTATATACACAAAAATTTTACTGGTCAATTTTACCTTATTCACGTAGAGAGTTTGTGTAGCTTATTATTCACTAAAAACAAACTAAAATACAGTTACTTGTCAAGCCAGAAGACAAAATAATTGTGCAAAATCTAATGAAATTATAGACTTAAGCTAACATTGTACTTATAATCGAAAATTCAAAATTTCTTTCTTCTCCTATTTTGAGAATTTGCTATCAGAGACCCTAGGCTATGCCTAGTTCTTTAAGCAAGACACATAAGAAAGAAACTGAATCCTAGGAAATCTTCAAAAAGAAACCCTTGAAACACCCCCATAGTTTTCTATAGCTAGTTACATAGTTAATATATATATATATACATATGTACATTTAATCTTTTTTTATTATTTGTTGTTGTTCAGCCTGGCTGACATGGAACCAATGATTCTCTTAAGTATGGTGACACATATAGGTAATTGATTATATACTCAGTTAAAAATATAATCTTAATACTGTGGGGGTTTTTTTTGATCCAGTCATGGAGCTTGAACTCAGAGTCTGGGAAGCTGTTTCTGGGAAGCTGTTTCTGGGCTTTTCTGCTCAATGCTAGTGCTCAACCACTTTAAACCATTGCTCCACTTCCAATATTCTGGTAGTTAATTGGTGATTAGAGTTTCTGAACTTTCTTGGCTTTGAACCACAATCTTCACATCTCAGCCTCCTGAGTAACTAGGATTATGGCAAGAGCCACTGTTGGGGACCGAGTATGGGGTCAGTGTCCTTGGACCTGCACAATTGAGTACACAAGAAAGTAAGCTGTTATCATGACTTTGGGCTGTGTCAATAGCTTCTCATTTAACCTATTTGAGACTTGATTGCTGTTTTGTACGAATGTAACCCCTGGCAGTTTCCTGATTTTAAGAAAAGTATTTAAGGTTGGAACTTGAAATAAACGGTGCTACAGTCTTAAACTCATGGCCTTAGGCTACAGTCTTAAGCTCGCCTTAGGCTAGAGTCTTGGGCTGCTGACTTAGGCTGTAGTCCTCCCGACCCCATCTTTTTCTTGTCTTTTTCTTTTCCCAGTCTTCACCCCTAGGGTCAAGAATCCCGGTTCGCTGCCAGCTGGCTCTGGCAAGCCAGCAGTGCCCAGCTACTGTATTTCTTTCATAGAATTTTTTGTGCTGATCCTGGGGCTTGAACTCTCGGCCTGGACACTGACCCTGAAATTTTTTTGCTCGAGGATAATGCTCTCCCACTTGATCCACAATGCCATTGGCAATTTTTGATGGTCAATTGGAGATAAGAGTCTGGCAGGCTTTCCCCAGGTTTGCCTTGAAACATGATCCTCAGGCTCCTGAGTAGCTAGGATTACAGGCATGAGCCACTGGTTCCTGACAGAATTTTGTATTCTTTTCCTCAGTCCGAGGTTTGAGCTCTGGGCCTGAACACTGTCCTTGAACTTTCTCAAGGCTTGTGCTCTACCATTTGAGCCACAGCACCACTTCTGACATTTTTTTCTATGTATGTGGTACCCAGGAATCGAACCCAGGTCTTCATGATTGCTAGGCAAGCACTCTACAGCTAGGCCAAACTCCCTGCCCCACCAATTTTGTATTTTTAAGAACTTATTATGGCTGGTCTAATCTCTGATTAGTATGAGTCTTGAAAAGGTTCTACCACTGTCTTCTAGCATGTCAATTCTCCCAGGACCTCAGAGAATTCTGTGAATCCTCCATAATTATTTGTAAATAAATACTAAATGAACTTAACCTAAAGAGTAACATGAAAAATATAGTTTAAAGGGATTTTTTTTCAAAATAGTTTAAAATGATTTTGCAGGCTCACTCAATATGAATCCAATATTTTAAAAAAGAGGAAAAAGACTGCCCTAAACACAGAAACTACTTGCCACAAAAATAAAAAATTTTAGTAAGATGCAGATGGCTTAAAATAGTTTACAGAAACATGAAATGAGTTTTGTTTGGAATCTAAATTTGCAGTAAATGAACAACTAAAATTCCTTTTTGTAAGATCTACAATTATGGCAAATGTCAAATGTCAAATAGCCACTATGACCATCCACCTTTAAAAAAAAAAAAGCTTTAAATATATACATAAATCTGGTACTGAAAGTTCAGTACCAATACCACTTCATAGAACCAGGCACCTTGGTTTCAACCTACTACTCCCACATTGTTTCCGTTTCTACACCGCTGTAACTAACAATCCTGCCAGACTACACAAAACCATTCAGTGGTTTTGTCTGATGTGGAAAAAAGTCTATGAGGCACTAGGAGGGCCACAATTTTCATGCCAGGATAAAGAGCTAAATTGGTTGAGCTGTGCCTTAACCCAATGCATCACCTTATTTCAATTTTCTACCTTTTTGAATCTAAATAAGTTTTACCATGGTAATTTTTTTCACTTAAAATTGCTTTGAAGTAACTATAGTTACTTCATTCTGGTAGATCTTTATTTTAAGAATGTATGTAGATAACTTTAAAATTTTTGACTGCATAATGATTATCAGATTATAAAATAAGCATGTGGATAGCTAAAAAGAATACAAAATGAACCTATCAGAATATCTAGGTTTTAGTTCTAGTTCTACTGATAAATAGTATCATTCTTTGTCACATTATCTCACTGTAATTTTTAAACACTGGCTCCCTCAACTACACCATATTTTTAGAAAGAAAGACGAAATATTCTATAGGAACAGAAAGGTACTTAACAAACTAACCACTTGAAACTAATAAAAAGGGTTTACTTTCATTGTTATTGTTCTATTCCAAAAGAATTCTGTGGATTACATTATTTTTTTCCCCTCCCTCACCCCAATTATCCAAGGGCTTTTTCTCTAGGGCTTCTTCCTAACAATAGCTATAGTCTATAGGTAGATTTTTTTCCTATTAATTCAACAGTAGGAAGTAGTGTTTAAAGAACATTCCATGTGTTCCTGATGAAAGTCACCACAATAGCAGGAATTGTGGGACTCAATGTTTCCATAACACATTTCTCTTTCCCCTTACATTCTGTTGACTTCAGAAGACATATTTGTCTTCACCAGAGTGTGAGATAAAAAGCATTCAGTCTGCAATTTTCACTCTATTAGGAGTCATCAAAATTACTCTTTAAAAACAAACTAATGATAACCCTATTTCAACTAAGATCTTTTCAAAGAAAAATGTTAACATCATTATATAAAAATTGTCTTTTCTTATGGTTTGCCATCAAAGACATACAATTTATGTAAACTCCAAACTGGAAAATTAAAACTTGAATTTTTGGGTTGTATAATAACCTGAATTCATAAAGTTACATACTACAAGACTATGTCCTCATCTGTGATTCATTATATATTAAATTATATTTAAAGCGATTTTTACAGTTAATAGTCATAGTAATCTAATTCTTAATTCTCCTATGAATAAAATAGCTCTCCAACACATTTTTAGGAAAGTTATTTGAAAAATTATTGTATGTTACCTAAATGATATCAATATTAATAGCTTCAAATTTTGGTAAAATTTAAAGTTAGTATTGAAAAAGTGGATAAAATAGCATTAACCCTTATTTTTCCTGCAAAATGATACTTTCTAGTAGAAGATACAAAGTTTATTGGTAACTCATTTAATCCCAGTGCTTTTCCCCCTTTTTGCAATGGACATTTTCACATTTGGAAAGCTCATTGAGCTGAGTTTAGTATTATTTACTCCTTTCATCAACTCTAAAGTGGGGTTTTATAACCTACTAAATACACATAATACTTGGAAGCATTGATTAGTGGAGTTCTATTCTACTAATATTTAATTGCTAAGAAACTGTCAAGTAATCTTTAGGGAAGCTACATGCCAAAACAATACAATTTTGTTCATCGTAAGAAAGTTACCTCTGGGCTTTAGAATTTCAAATCAAAATATATCATCAATTATTTAAACATTATTTGGTCAATTGAAATGTTCACATTGTGGAAAGATTGCATCATCATCATTAGTAAATGATGCTTTATTAAGTTCTTAACTGCAGAATCTTTACTTATTTTGATGCTGGCTATTTTCTGTAGCTATGCTGCCCAAATCACATCAACTCGTCAGAATATTACTTTAGCCAGCTTAGTCAAAGCATAGACTTTTTATACTATACACCAGCATTTCTGTCTTTTTTAAAGCAGTTGTATTTGGTCAAAGCCAACAAAGATAAACTGAACCATCATGAGATTTACCATTTATTACAGGCCTCAAAACAGTCATCTACACAGAACAATAAAATAGCTGTCTCCATTATTCTATCAAATTACTATAAAAATCAACAAATATATCAAATTCCCATGAGCTAAAAACATATGGTATTACATGTATTGCATTAATTCAATAGTATTATGTGAATGTATAAAATTTAAATAGAAATGTTTTCTTAATATTAACTAAAAATAAAACTAAATATATTATTTACCATGTAATTCCTAAGGGTCTAATAATCCTGTTCTCATGACCTTCTTTAGAATGTGTTAGAAATTCAGGTCATATTTTATATAAAATTAGATCAATTCTAAATTAGCAGAACATCCAATATGACTTCTTTCTATAAAGTTAAAAATCATTATGTTATAGTGTACCTCATTTATGTACAGGATTTGTAGCACTTCCAAGATATAATAAAAATCACTTATAATTTCAGGTAGTAATCTTCCTATATAATCAAATGCTAAGAGATAATTTTCTGGTACTACTTTAAAACCTTGTAGTAACAATGAAATGTGAAATATTGAAATGCAAAAATACTTTGCTATCATAAAAAAGTGATAGACTAATCCCTCCCTAAAAAAACAAAGTTCATTTCTTTCAGGATTATATCAGAGTATTTTATCAGATCTTGTAAAAAAAAAAGTGCTTCTAAAATTAAGTTGAAGAAAATGTAACCTATCTGATAAATGCAAATTCTTATGAGACAAAAAAGGATACAATAGTTTTAGTTACATAAAAACAGAAATGAGGGGCCGGGAGCTTGGCCTAGCGGTTAAAGTGCTTGCCTAGCATGCATGAAGACCCGGGTTCGATTCCTCGGTACCACATACATAGAAAAACCAGAAGTGGTGCTGAGGTCAAGTGGTAGAGCTCTAGCCTTGAGAAAGTCCAAGGACAGTGCTCAGGCCCTGAGCTCAAGCCCAGGACTGGCAAAAAAAAAAAAAAAAAAAAAAAAAAAAACAGAAATGAAGCATATTTCAGTGACTGACATTTAATTATAAGTACACAATGGTAATAATTGTTGGAAAACTTTTTAAAATGTCATATTCCTTCCATTCTGATTATGACAAAAGGAAGACAGCAAGAGCAACAAAATATTAAATATAGCCAGGAGTTTGGCGTAATGGTAGAGTGCTTGCCTAGCATGCATAAAA
Source organism: Megascapheus bottae (assembly GCF_031878675.1). Classification (NCBI taxonomy): domain Eukaryota; kingdom Metazoa; phylum Chordata; class Mammalia; order Rodentia; family Geomyidae; genus Megascapheus; species Megascapheus bottae. The sequence goes on along the minus strand of NC_143512.1, from coordinate 48,518,505 downwards.
ACCAAGGTTCGATTCCCTGGTACCACATACACAGAAAAAAACTGCAAGTGGTGCTGTGGCTCAAGTGGTAGAGCTCTAGCCTTGAGAAAGTCCAAGGACAGTGCTCAGGCCCTGAGCTCAAGCCCAGGACTGGCAAAAAAAAAAAAAAAAAAAAAAAAAAAACCAGAAATGAAGCATATTTCAGTGACTGACATTTAATTATAAGTACACAATGGTAATAATTGTTGGAAAACTTTTTAAAATGTCATATTCCTTCCATTCTGATTATGACAAAAGGAAGACAGCAAGAGCAACAAAATATTAAATATAGCCAGGAGTTTGGCGTAATGGTAGAGTGCTTGCCTAGCATGCATAAAAACCAAGGTTCGATTCCCTGGTACCACATACACAGAAAAAAACTGCAAGTGGTGCTGTGGCTCAAGTGGTAGAGCGCATGCCTTAAGAAAAGCTCAAGGACAGTGTTCAGGCCCTAAGTTCATGCCCCAGGAATGGTAAAAAAAAAAAAAGTTAAATATAGAAATTCTAATAAAATGATATTTGAATTAGGCCAAGATCAGAAAGACATGAAGGAAGAAGTCACAATGCCCCTGGAAGCTAAGTAAAATTATGCTTCATTCACTATTACACATTTTAGCTTGTGGATTTAATGCCAGAAAAAAAATCTAATTCTGCCATACACATGTATGAGACTGCCTCATCTTCATGCATCCCTGATAGTTTTGTCTCATCAAAATTAATATCCCTAAAGCTATCATGTTACTGACCTTGAATTCTCACAAACTGGCCCAGATTTAAAGGCCAGATTGTACTACATGTTAAACAAGTAAAGTCCAAATTCAATCCATCTGACTGCTGTTCTCAGAGTCAATACAAGCTCCAGAGAATCCTCTCCAATTCCCCACCCCCTGCCATGTTCAGTAGAGAGGCTACTCTGTTCTATAAATACTGTTGCTTCTGGATGGCTTTCAGGGAAAAGCCAAAAGAAAATAAATTATAACAGTCAATCCAAGAGGCAAGAAGGCATGGATAACAACCAAGACAGATTCTCTCCTTTCTAAGCTCCCATTCCAAGAAAAAGAACAGGGGAGAGGAACCCTTTTAATAAAGAACAGTTATTTTATAAGACAGAATAGGGAACAGAGAAGCATGTGCTACATCAAGAGTTCTTCAAAATATTACAAAGATAATCATGGCACTACTAAAGTGAATATTTTCATAAGCAAAGTGAATTGAAAACTAAACTGAATATTTCATTGTTCTTATTTATTGTTCATTTAGCACATGCAAGGAATTGTTACAAGTAAGTGAATTAAACTAACTTACTATTATAGAGTTGAGAGCATTTCACATAAAGCTTCCACATTCATCTTTAAAATACATTCTTTAGGGCCGGGAATTTGGCCTAGTGGTAGAGTGCTTGCCTAGCATGCACAAAGACCTGGGTTCGATGCTGGGTACCACAAACATAGAAAAAAGCCAGAAGTGGTGCTGAGGCTCAAGTGGTAGAGCTCTAGCCTTGAGAAAGTCCAAAGACAGTGCTTAGGCCCTGAGCTCAAGCCAAGTACTGGCAAAAAAAAAAAAAAAAATATATATATATATATATATATATATATATATTCTTTAAATTGGGCATCAGTGGCTCCCACCTGTAATCCTAGCTACACAGAAGACTGAAATCTAAGGATCAAAGTTTGAAGCCAGCCAGGCCAAAAAAATAAAAGTCTGTGAGACTTTTATTCCCAATTAACCACAAAAAGCCAGAATTAGAGCTCAAGTGATAGAGCACTAGGTTTGAGCACAAAAGCTTAGGGACAGGGCTCAGGCTCACAGTTCAAATTCCTGAACTGTCAAAACAAAAAAGTCTTAGAGATGGAATAAGTTATCTTTAATTATAGTCCAACCATAGACAATTAAGAATGCATACATGTAAAGTTTGCATGTACTATATAGTAATAGTCTAAAAAGTGTGCTGCAAAATTAAATTTTGTCTGTCCCCCCCCCCTTAGGAGTCAGTAATTAAGAAAATCAAGATTTCAGGCTAGCCTGACCAAAATGTCAGTGAAATCCCATATCAATCAATAAGCTACTAGGTGTGGTGGTATATCCTGTGGTCCCAATTCTTCAGGATACCATATATAGAAAGATCACAGCCTGAGGCTGGCCTTGGGCAAAACACAACATTCAATATGAAAAATCACTAAAGCAAAGAGAGGGATAAGGGGGTAAAGCATCATCATGAGGCCCTAAGTTCAAATTCCACTACTGAAAAAAAACCCTAAAATTTCTGAATTAAATCTGATATTTCTACAGATACAATTAGATTTGAAGAATATGCTTCCCAACTACTCTCAGTCCTCAATGTTCGTTCTCTTTAGGAACCATGTTCTGGATACCTATAATCAAACTAGCTCCTCAGGCAACTTGCATCAGATGACAAAGTGAACCTCAGCACACAAAGATGCTACCTCCTTATTCCAGCCTAGAACAGATCCAAAGTAGCCTTGTCAAGTTGCTGACTAAGGCTTTTGTTCTGACTGCCTCTTCTGGACCAATCCTGCTCCCATCTCCTCTCCCACACTTGTAAATCCTGAGTTCTCACTAGGAAGCATTCTGCATATTAACCTTTGGTTTCCATACATAGCATATTTGGCACATTTAACTTACCCAAAATGCTTGGGACCAGAAGAATTTTAGATTTCTAATTTCTTGCAATTTCAGAATATTTGAATATCCAAAATGAAATCTCTTGGGTATGAGACCCAAGCCTAAACATTGAAGTCATTTATGTGTCATCTATACCTTAAACACAAAACCTGAAGAGAATTTTACATGGTTAATACACCTTTGGATGGATGGCACATTACCAACGAAATTCTCCGTTTAGCCTCTTAAGTAGCTAGGATTACAGAAGTAAGTCACCAGTGCCCAGTATTCATTAGTTGTTAAGAATTTCTTGCAAATGATGGGGCCGGGAGTTTGGCCTAGTGGTTAAAGTGCTTGCCTAGCATGCATGAAGACCCGGGTTCAATTCTTTGGTACCACATACATAGAAAAAAGCCGGAAGTGGTGCTGAGGCTCAAGGGTAGAGGAGCTCTAGCCTTGAGAAAGTCCAAGGACAGTGCTCAGGCCCTGAACTCAAGCCCAGGACTGGCAAAAAAAAAAAAAAAAAAGAATTTCTTGCAAATGAATATACGAAATATTTCTCTATTTCATGATGTAATTTTTTTTAATTTTCCAGCAATGGTTATAATATACAGAGTTCTGTACACAATGGAAACTCTCTTAGTTTTCTGTTGCTAAAAATGCCCCCCAAAAAAGGTTTCTTAGAAAAAGTCTCTAACTTATAGTTATCAATAATTATCAATGATTCCAGTTGAGGTAATTCACATACTTAAAAAGTGTAGTTTTTATCTTGAAAAGCAATCTAAGGAAACATATACAAAATGCTCTTCTCCCCTTGTCCCTCAAAGGGTAGCAAAATAAATGTTTTTGGTTTTGTTTTTGTTTTTTGTCAGTCATGGGAATAAATGTTTTTAAGTAATCAAGTAAAAAAAGAATCAAAAACATTAACATTGTTGCAATCGTTTTTACAATGCAAATATTACATTAGGCATTAAGTTTAGATTTAAGTTTTAGGTACTCAGAACAAAGTGGAAAAGAGGAAAGATCAATCATTTTCATAGCTAATAAAATAAAATCTATCAATTTTCGGAAAGACATTTTTTCTTCTAGAAGTTCTTTTTCCATACATTTTAATTAACCTCAGTTGTATAAGGGGTTTCATTTTGACATATATATCAAGCTATTTCATAAAGGGAACATTTACAATAGGAAGACTTTACAGGAAACATTGCTCAGTTAACACATGTTATTTTTGAGAACAGTTTCATAAATGCAAAAGCAAGAATCACTCTATGAAAAACATTCTATGAGGCATTAAGGTTATTTCAAATGAACATTTATTGAGTATGTAACCCAAATATAATATAATCTAGTATAAGCTATTTATAAACCTTATAAATACCATTTTTATATCTACAGGAGGAGTTAATAGCTTCCTTTAAAAAAAATCCCTTATTTCAGTTGTTTTCTGGAAGACAGAAAATTTATGGTTTGAATCTTTGGAAAAAGCCACAGGTAGAAGAGTTCTAAATGAAGGAAAAGTCATAACTCTTCAGATTTTATGGTACTGTAAAGAGCCAAATGGTTCTTTCAAAACCTAGACAGAAAGTCAGACTTACCTGCAAGAAAAGAAGCTAAAATTTTACTCAGGCAGCAGCTTTGGCTACACTGATTAAAATAAAATAAAATTAAAAAATTTAAAATCCAAACCAAACCACTTTGATAGTTTGTCATTGACAAACCTGTTTTCAAGCGTGTCAGAATTAAACTAAACATAGAATTATTGCCCCTGGAAGCAAACTTCTTTAAGACACCGTATAATTGTGTGGTTGTATCTCACTTAATTTTTCTTATGTGTATAGGAAAATAATACATTGCAAGGGGTTATTGTGTATTTCTGAAATGATTGTCACTAGTGGTGATTCTTTGCTATGTTTCTAAGTGTTTCTAAAGATAAATTTCTTTGTGCCAAACATCTTGTCTTAGACGTGGGAGACAGGAGGTAAGAGGAAACCAGTAAACTGATGTATATGAGATATCCACAAATTGAGCAAAATAGAACAAAAAAATTATGGTAAATAAACACACACACAAAAAAATAAGGCCTCTAGAATAATGGAAGGGATGACAACTATACAGATGCATTGCACCTATAAATTGACAAATTGAATTATACAATTACTTAAAGATAATAAAAATAAAATAGAATCGCAAATTAATATTTTTGTGTGAGTATGTGTCAGTTATGGAGATTTAACTTGGAGCCAGGCTCTGTCCTTGAGCTTTATGCTCTAGGCTAGTGCTCTACCACTTGAACCACAGCTCTACTTGCAGTTTTCTAGAAGTTGATTGGAAAAAGAGTCTAATGCCTTTCCTGTCCAGGCTGGCATTGCACTGTGATTCTGTCTGGAAGTTGAGCTGTGGCTTAAGGGGTAGAGTGTCAGCTTTGAGCAAAAACACTAAGGGACAACACCCAAGGCACTAAGTCAAAGCCCCAGGACCATCACCAAAAAAAATATATATATATATATCAAAAAAAATAATGTGTTATATGAAATAATTCATACAGTATTAGCACTGCCTAAATGTAAAGTTCAATGTAGGCATTACAATTTACTGCTCTTTATTTTGGCTGAGTTTTGAAGAAATGACTAAGAATTGCAAGGCCCTGATGGTCTATTGTTACAGAAAGGAAGCCAGACTATTTATGGAAACAAATTAAGTTATCAGAACTTCTCCAGGTGGATATGAAACATTTTCACAATATGAGCTATGTAACTTACTAATTAAACTGCTAATTCCACCAAGATTGTGAGTCCCCCATGGAGAACTGTGCCAATGGTTTCACATATCTAAACAACACTAACATTCCATCTCACCTCAGTAAGATTGGCTAACATTGAGAATTCAAACAAAAACAGATACTGGAAAGGGGATGTAGGGGAAAAGGAACCCTATTATACTTTTGATGGGAATATAAACTAGTTCAACCATTCTGGAAGGCTGTTTGGTGATTCCTCAAAATACTAAACATACTAACTTAAGATCCAATGATACCACTCCTGGGTATCTATCCAGAGCATTACAAGGCAGGGTACAGAAAAGACGCTTCCACATCCAGGTTCATTGCTGCACTATCAAAATAGCCAAGCTATGGAAACAACCCAAGATGCCCTACCATGGATCAGTGGATCAAGAAAATATGGTGCATACACAAAAGAATTGTACTCATCCATTTGAATAAGGTTATGTCATTTGCAAGGAAATGGATTGATCTAGAATAAATCATATTAAGTGAGGTAAGCCGGATTCAGAGGACAAACAATGCATGTTTTCTCCCATATGTGAAAGCTCAATGCAAAATGCAAACAAACATGATAACATATACAGAGCTCTGTGCATATGCACACAAAGAAACTACCTAAAAGATAGTATGCTTAGGAGAGGAAACCAAAGGTATAACTCCTCCAAACAAATTAATTCACTGTTTATTAAAACAAATACCAGTGGAAACTTTTTTTCAGAAAGATCAACAGGGAAGGGACACAAATGGAAGAAGGAAGGGGAAGTACATGCAGTCATTATTTTCAGTGTACATTATGTAAAATGGAACTATGTAACCTGAGGGTAGGGATGGGAGGAGAAAATGGGTAAGAATGATGGAAGAGGTAATACTAACCAAGAAACAATGTACTCAGAACCTGACATATGTCATTGATACCCTTGTATACAACTACATAATAATAATAAATTGAATTTCAGATAAGAAAATATGAATGAATGGGGAAAAAACTTCCAGAATAAGAGAGTCGATGAATATAGCTCAGTAATAAAGTTCTTGGCTAGAACTTCTTTTTGTAGAAGGCTCCTTAGTTTAAAAGAGAGAAAAAATTGTCATGAAAGATTGGATGGATGGCTTATCCTTTATTCTTCAGTCATTACCCTATTACATTTAGGTGGTTCATTTCAGGTGCTTAATAGCATAGTTTTTAAAGTTTTATAATTCTACAGCCAGTACAGGTCTAGAATTTTATACTTTACAAAAGAGTGCAATTTGCCTTTGAAAGCAAAACTTTAAAGTGTTTGACAGGTTGGTAGTAAGATCATTGTAACCTTCAGATTTGTGAGTAGGTCAAGTTAACCTGATGTCTAAGTGACACACCAGCATGCTGTATTGTATGAATAAATTTCTTACTCTACAACGAGGTAATAGTTTTATGATGATGACATTATGGTCTCAGAAGATGACGAATAAGAACATTGGATGGAACAACTGTAACTCATTGGATGGACACCTCATGTGGATTAATTTCATGGATCACTTGGAAATTTCTACCGTGAGGTTTGTTGGTTAATCCTCTAGCCAAAATATACAGTGTAAATTACTCTAAACCACCATTTACCAAAGACTATTCAGTAAGTGGAACAGTGAACTTAAAGATCATACATTCTCATGCTTAGTACATGGATCTAAGGTATGAAGTCTATAAAGAAAATAAACAACTTGTAGAATTTTTACAATAATATTATCAGATGGCTATACTGAATATATATCATTCATACCTAATCCTTTTCCTCCAACTACCATCCTTCTGTAACACACTAAAAACTGTCAAGGGTAAGTTACTGTACCAAAATAGACAATAAGTACCCATTTTCATTAGAAAGATGGTAACTTATTTTTCCCTCCCTTCCTATCTTCATTTCTTCCTTTCCTCCTGTCTCCCCTTTTCACTTCCTTCCTTCTTTCCTCCCTAGCACTGCATCTAACCAACACCTGAAGTCACCCATTTCTCTGGGGAGGCCCTCAGTTTTCTTTTTCTTGTAAAATTATAATTTTTTTCCACTCCTAGGGCTTGAACTCAGGGCCTGAGATTCTTTGGCTCTATGTTCTACCACATGAGTCACTTCTGGCTTTTTCTGAGTAGTTGATTAAAGATAAGAAGAGCCTTAAAGACTTCCTGCTCAGGTTGCTTGGAAACATGACCCTCAGATCTCTCAGCCTCCTGAATAACTAGGATTACAGTCATGAGCCACTGGCACCTGGCCAAAGTTAAAATATTTTTAAATCTTAGAACTCAAAAGTCTATTTGAACAGATTCTAAAACTTTGAAAACAATTGACTATTATAACATGGATTGTCAATTTTAAAAATTAAAAACCTAATGTTTTAAGAGTAAGTGCATAAATATATTAATAAGTATTATATTTCTAACTTATCTAAAATTTCAGGATATGAATCCAAATATCCCATCAGCTTTACCAATCTTTCTCAACATTTCCAAATGCAATTGTTTTTATTTTTCCTGATTAAAACTGGAATGTGCTCAGTATATCTCACTTTAAAGTCATTAATTTCAAGCCAACCTTAAAAATTACACCAAATATGAAATCCAAGAAGATTATTTAACAGAGGGAACATTGGTAGTGTGTTAAACACAATACTTTTTTAAGAATTATTTTCTAGATTCAAAATTGTCAACAAGTTTGTAGGCAACATATATCATTTCAAACTTCTTTTGAAAATGTGTGCCCCTAAAACTATTCTGATCATTATTACTATAACACAAAAATAAGCCATAAATATTGCCAACCTAATTATATTAACCTGTATTTATGTATATACTTGTAACATACATATAAATAGACAATTTTAACATGACCTATCTCAATACTTCTCCATTTGGTAAAATTATCATCTGAAAACTTATAATTCTTACAAATACTAACACAACTTTTAAAAACATTTCTTAATAATAAAACATTCTTGCTGTCAAAGTACAAGTGGTTTGCCGAACATAAGATTTTAAAGTTTTAATGCAAATTGGTGACAGTGAGGGTTTGATAAACATGAAGATTTATCATATGAATCTACATATTTATCATATGAGGATTCTAAACCCATGTTTAAAAACATACCTTTTGCCAGTTGCTGGTGATTCATTCCTATAATCCTAGCTACTCAAGAGACTGATATCTGAGGATCACAGTTCAAAGCCAGGCTGGGCGAGGAAGTCTGTGAGACTCTTATCTCCACTAAACTTCCAAAACAAAAAAAAGTAAAAAAAAAAAAAAAAAAAAAAGCTGACAGGAGAGCTATGGCAAAAGTGGTAGAACTCTAGCTTAACCTTGAGCCAAAGAAGCACAGGAGTTCAAGCTCCACCCCAGTACACATACACACACACATACACACACACACATACACACACACACACACACACACACACACACACTCTTGTTGTTTTAAATAAATAGAATTCTCAGGAAATTTGTTTTAATCATGTATGTCAAGCTAACCATTCTAAGACGAAGCTGATTTTAGACTTACAAAGATACTTTAAATGTAGGCCTATTTATTTTTAGTTGGCTTTTATTTCTTCCTTGCACATCTAAAGCAGGAAAACAAGGTAGTCACAAAAGAAAAGGGCAAGTAAATCAGTCTTCATTGTAGCTCTAGAAAGTCTAGTTACTGGGCTTTAAGAGATTAGGATAAATGATCAGTCCCATGGCAGATGGTTTTTGCAAAGTTGGTCAAGATAATATGAATCCACATTCATGATCATTTTGAGCTCCTCTCATCAAAGATGAGCTGTAGTTCATCTCCCCTGTATCTTGCCCATCCTGTGACACTGAAAGTGAAGTAAGTCCTATTCTAGAATCTAAGTCTACTTGCTCCTCTTGAGCACTGGAGTCGCTGTCCCTGGAGTCTGATTGCCCATGGAGAAACAGGAGGAAAGAAAATCACATAGCCAGCGCTCAGCTCCTGCAATCACCCTGTGGTCCTAGGTTTAGTTACAATCTAAATGTAATTCTGCCTTAAGAGATATACAGCTGACCATACCCCCAAATTTCTGGCCCATGGAAGCCATAAGCAATCATAAAATTGAATGCTTGTAATTTTAAGCCTCTACGTTTTGGAGTAATTTGTTATGACGTAAAACTTATATAGAACAGAGCAGTATTGCACAGTGAATAGTGAATATTAAACACTAAAGAGGGATGTTTAGTTAAGGAATTAAAAATATGAGACTCAGCAGGGTGCTGGTGGGGCTCACATCTGTAATCTTAGCTACTCAAGAGATTGGGATCTGAGGACTGAGATTCAAAGCCAGTCCAGACAGGAATATGTGAAACTTATCTCCCATTAACTAGCAAAAAGCCAGAAGTGGAGCTGTGGCTTACGTGGCAGAATACCAGCCTTGAGCACAAAAGCTTAGGAACAGTACCCAGGCCCTGAGTTCAAGCTTCAGCTTATAATATTTAATATATAATATATGTGGTATGCCTACATAGGAATAGATTTGAAACTCATTATTTTTATGTTTTCACAAGGCTCTCAATTTTCTTCACAGTCTACCCAATAATATCCATCTAATACAAACGCCAAAGCACCAAAGCAAAACATTTATGAAGTATTTATAATACAGCTAACTTTCGTCTAATGAAAACAGCAATAGAAATAAGTAGGGCTATGGGTTTTTTTTTTTAGTATTTAGACCTAACTATAAAATTCCAGAGCCTAAACTTCCTTCTTGTCTGTTCCAATGAAAACATTACCTATATAAAGCTTATCATTATATAACTTACAAAATTTTAGGTATATAATTTCATTCAATCTTATAAATAATCCTATAAAATAGCAATGACTGCTGTTCTTAATGTACTGTGTTATTTCTCATCTCTTTTGCCATCCCTTGGTTATCTCATATTGTTACAATATTTCACCTTGTTATCTGATATATTTTATATGTGCTTAATTGTTTATTTGAAATTGGATAGGGAAGGGGGAATCAAGATAAGTGGGGGGAGGGGGGGGAGGGAAATGGGGACCATGTCATGAGAAAGAGTATCAGTGCTTGTGAAGTTATGCACGTTTTATCTGGTAAATATAATGTAACCCTTCTATTAATCACAATAAAATAAAATAAAAAATAGCAAGGACCCATTGAAAAAGCTGAGTCAAAATAAAATTATATAAATTACTCAAGACTGACAAACTGATATGGGCAATATTTAATCAAATTAAGTAAAAGACTACAACTGCTACCTTAGACTGGAAGCCAAGATCTAAGAATGTGCATGGCACACAGAAGATATATTAGACTGTCACGGGCATCTGACACAGAGTAAATATGCTACTCTCCAAGGAGCCAATAGTAAAATAGATATTAAGTATGATGGTGGTTCACTTTTTAAATACAGTCTCTTGAAAATCTTGCATTATTTAATATGCTAGATAACCCCTAAAGGTTATTCTAAAGACTAAGCTCAGGAGTGTTTGGGTTTGTTTTTGGTTTTCTTTTTCTTTTTGCCAGTCCTGAAGACTGAACTCAGGGCCTGAGCACTGTCCTTGGTTTTTCCTCAAGGCTAGTGCTTTAATATTTTACGTTTCAAAGTAGGTGTTGTTTCAAAGTCCAGTAAGGTTGTATATAATCAATGCTATGCATCTCAAATCCCAGGGGGGGGGGGGTGGGCGGGGGGAGAATGTTAACACATTGTAGCTGAGTATCTTTTTAAAAATATGCACCAAGTAGAATTTCCATTGAGCTGCATGGGCTTTGCTGCTAATGTTGTTTAGTGTACATAAATATGGAATATTATTTATAGGGGCAAAAAACAGTTTTTCAAGTCTCTGTCTATACTTTGCCACTAACCACACACACCCAACCATTGGAATAGTTCCATCTCCTTTTAACAACTTCCCATTAAACCTCATCAACCATATCCTGTACTTAATGGGTCGTTAATATTTTAAAGCTTCTGCAGTTCTACTGTAAATCTCTGGTCCCTTCTGCAACATTGAAAAGATACATCCAAAGACATTAAAAAACAAATATATACACATATTTCTAGACCACACAACTTACATTTTGACAGATGAACAATAAGTCATAATAATATAGTAGGCACAATAATTGGAACAGCTATATATCTGAAAACACCATGAGAGACATGAAGACATTTCACTGACTTCAAACTTGTCACATTAGCTCACATCAATACAATACATTTGAATGACTACTAACATGACACTTCAATGCTTCAAAAATAAACAAAATTGCTGGACACTAGTGGCTCAGGCCTATAATTCAAGATACTCAGGAGGGTGAGATCTGAAGATCAAGGTTTGAAGCCAGCTCAGGCAGGAAAGATCCTATTTCTAACAAACTACTCAGAAAAAACCAGCACAGGTGGCAAAGGACTAGCTTTGAGCAAAAAGGTCAGGGACAGCCATGTGTTCAAGTCCTAGGACAAGTGCAATAAATAAATAAATAAATAAATAAATAAATAAATAAATAAGCAAGCAAGCAAGCAAACAAGCAAAATTAAGGTACTATACCAACTGTTTAAACTGATTGTTTCAATTAGGAAATTTACACAGCCTTTTTTCTATCGAGGAGAAAGCTAGCAAATTATCTTGGAAAAGTAAATTGAAATTCAAAAAACATTTTGCACATTTTAGACTTTGGGATGGAATGGTATTAATAAATAAACTGGATGATGTAATTTCTAGTTTCTATACCTGTTTTTACTCATATGGTAGATTATATTTTTGCCTAAATAAAACATTTAGGTTCAGAAAAAGAAACATGAAGATAAAGCTTACAAGACTTAAAATATCTTTATCATGAGATAAATGGCTTGATGACAGAAAACTATCTGGTTTCTAATTGAGCGATGTTTCCTCATAACCCAAATCTTCTCCTTGCCTTCACGTTCTCCCCACTTTCCCTAAGCACAAGAGTTTGCTCCGGCAATTAGAGATTTCACAGCAGAATGTGTTCCCTTGCCCCTCAGTAGTTGCTCAGGAAAAAAAAGGTCCTCAAAGATAGTGCCTTTATCTCAGGAAATCATTATGACAATTCCCTTTTTTCAGACAACCTTTGTACAAATTCAGAATGACTACTTGAATTCCAAAAGATCAAACATACCTCTTTTTTTCCCAAAAGGACTAAATATTGAATTATATTATACTTGTATATATTTTCACATGAACAAACCTTTATTTTTCTGTTTTCTCACCAATAAATGAGCAAAGAAATGCTTAAGAGCCCTTCTAAAACTAAATGCCTGTAATGTAATATCTCTTAATAATGAATATTAGACATTCAAAGATTAAGACAGAATGCCCTGAACCTCAAAGTCAGATCTGAGTCAACTTTTATAGGTTTCACACTAATTTATTAACACTTTGCCTGGATAATCAAATGCAATGTGAAGGAAGATTTCTGAGGAGCACAAACTATGGAAAAACTCATCTCATACAACCTCACAGTTTTAGGAAATGTTCTTGTGGTTTCTTTACTAAAATGTTCTCCATTTATTAAAAACCTCAATATTAGACATCAAACTTTTACCCCTTCGCTAACAAAATTAAGCAGTGTCTACTAATATGTATACATGAAAAAAATACTCTCTTAAATCTAATCTCTTTAGTATTTTTTAGTAGAAACTTTTATTTTCCCTTTATGGGAGAAAAACATAATAGCAACCAGCTTATGACATATTTTATTGGCAGTGCTGCTTATAATCTAACTGAACCCTGAACTTCCCAACTTGAAATGGGTTAGTAGGAGAGTTTGGCAGGTTGTCACAAGCTAAGAAAAATCATAAGATAAATATGTTATAGCTTTTGCTCATTCAAATTTATTAAAATAGAGGTATAATAGGTAAGAGAAAATAATTTAACTGGTACCTAGAATAGTTTTATTGACAAATTTATGAAAGATTATCACAAGCTAAACATCTAGATTTCTCTGTAGATCATTTAATTATGCCTTTAAATCTAGAGAAATGGGGAAGTAAAACTATTCTGCTACAAATCACAGTAAATCTTCCCAAAAAGTCAGATTAAGATATTAAAATCAACAATAGCTTTCATTTGTTGAGTATGAATCTGTGCCAGGTACTATTCTAGAAAATGCACATAAATTATTTAATCTTCATATACACTCTTTGAGAAAGACAGGCTATAATTTAAATTTTACTGGTTAAAAAAATTAAAGCACAAAGAAGTAGAATGACTTGCCCAATGTCAGGCAAATAGGGACTGATAATGTGTGGAATATTTTTAGTGTGATAAATGCTTTACATAATATATAATATATTCTGGGAGAATATATATCTTAAAATGAAAATGAAAATATCACATGCCAAAATGCTTTTGAGAATCAAGAAGTTATCTTGTAATAGAAGAAAGGTAAGATTAATATAAACATTAATATATGCTTTCTTATTTATATATGTGGTTAAAATTATAGTCATACTAAAGTGCCTTTGTGTATGTGTGTGTGTGTGTGTGTGTGCCTGTCTTGGGGGTTGAACTCATGTCTGGGGCACTGATCTTAAATTTTTGCAAAGTTAGTCCTCTGTCACTTGACCTATAGATCCATTTCTCACTTTTTGGTGATTAATTGAACCCTAAGAGTCTCATGGGTTCCCTGCTTGGGTAGGTTTGAACTTTTATCTTCAGATCTCAGCCTCCTGCATAGTTAGTATTACAGGCATAAGCCACCACACCCAGCCCTACGTGCCTTTTATAAAGATATGTATACAAATAACTGAAAGTCACATAAGTACACATGTGCACACACAGTGTTAAGGTAGTAATTTTACCACTCTTTTATTGACTTTTTTGGTACACAGCAAACAATTACGGGCACACAACATCAATAACATGATCCAATATAAAAGTACATCTGGAGAAAAGGATATTCTACATACATTTGCTTTAGCAGTTACCTTAGAATCTGTTCATATGGGCAATATACTACAATAATAAGATATTCAATAATTTTGGCCCACAAAAAATATAAAAAGGTTTTATGAAAAATGCCTATTTTGGCATCAAGTAACAATAAATGGTAAAATTAATTTAATAATAGTAATGAGTGAAAATCAACAACTAACCTAAATGAAAATCATGATTAATTCAACATAACAATTATAATGTTGTTATGCTACATTTTTAACTATTTGTAGCTTAAAGTGCTTAATGTCAGTTTCCAATTCTTTTATTACCATGTGCCACAGTATTCTACATTTTTATGAACATCAAGTTGAGAAAATTATTATAATTTGCTTCATAGTTTACTAATGCACAGCCCAACCTACATAACAAAAATCAAATTTTATGGAACTTCCCTTATATGTGGCAATAAAGGATGAACTTGTCTTTTTGGTCAATTTCTAGGCTCTCAGAGTAACCTTAAAGACATAGCAACAGGCAGCCAGTAATTCTTAAAGAACTATTGGCTAAAACTATAGGCAAGCTCAGCTGGACATCTTCTAACAAGACAATAGCTTCTCTAAAAGAAGTCTGTGGTTAGCCTATACTTTTCTAAGTCTCATTCCACTTTAAGATCATGAATAAATGAAAACTTGGCATGATACTCAGGCAAGATTGCAACCCTTAAACAAGCTGTCAATCACAGTTTTCCCAGGCAACTTTCTTTAGTAGGGCAATACATTATTCTGGTTTGCCAGAACATTTCCAATAAAAAGCACAGCAGGGATTTTTTTAAGTAAACTTTTTTCAATATTATTTAAAAACACCTTATTGCAGAAAATAAACTAAAACTTAAAAAAAGAAAAGCTATCAGCAATATTATTACTTGTAATTGGCCAAATAAATGTTCTATTCCCCTCTATTCACAATGAATATTTTTCTAGTATTCACCACTGTAATTGCATTGAAACTGCACTTGTAACTTAATGCCATAATGTTAAAAGTAATTTTATAATAAAATTATAAAAACTATTCTTAAACCTGAGAATATTTAAATTAGTCATTAATAAAGAACTAATGAAAAGACATAGGACTTTTCACACCTAAACTAAGGATCACAACAAAATTATGAAAAAATAATTTAAAGAGATAAGGAATTTCCTGAAGCAGAACAAAGTCAATGGGAAAAGAGAAATTCTAAGATAGATGTAGTCAGGATAAAGGGAAGACTGATGAAAGGGGTGATCATTGATTAAGATTCACTGTACTCATATGGACATATTGAATTGATACTTCTTTTTACAACCACTTACAGATAATGAAAATTAGTATAAAAATGGAAGAGAAAGTCTAAATAAACATGAGATTGAGATTAAGTTCTCAGTTGAGTGCTGGTGGCTAATATCTGAAATCCTAGATACTCAGGTAGCTGAAATCTGAAATATCCCAGTTCAAAGCCAGCCCAGGAAAAAAAATCCTTAAAACTCCATCAATTAACCAGCAAAAGTCTGATCTGCTGGTGTAATTTCAGTGGTAAAGGAACAGCCACAAACAAACTAAGCATACAAAGTATGGGACTTGAAGTCCTACAACCAGTTTAAGAGGATGTAGGATATGGAAACAAGAGCTTTATTCTTGTATGATTGTTGTTCTTAATGTACTATATTATTTCTCTTTTTTTGCCCTTTGGTTAATCTCATACTGTTACTGAAACTGATTTTGTTACCTGGTATAATGTATATACCTTTGAAGTAGGAATGGGAAGGGAGGAAAATAAAATGATTGGAGGAGGGAAATGGTGACAAAGACATGAGAAGGAGTATCAATGTGTGAGAAGTAATGTATCTATTATCTGGCAAATGTAACTATAACCCCTCTATACATTACCCTGACAATAAAAAAAAGATTATTTACTATTAATCAGGTAAGGAAAAGCTACTCTAAATATATGAAAATATATCTCTTAGGAATATTAAGTATTTAAAGTATTTAAAATTAAGTAGTACACCAAAGCAAGAAAATCATAAAAGCAAGATCTCTCTGATTGACTCTGCTCCTCCTTTTGTCCAGAAGCAGGGGATAAAGATGACTGAACTTCTCCCCTAAAAATAGGTCTTAATCCTTCACTTCAGGACAGTTCCCTATAGACAGAGGAAAGGAATGCCTTAATTCTAAAACAGAAACACAAAGAATTATCTAGACAAGTAGGCCTTGCTAATTCTCCTGTTTATTATCTTTAGATCATACTCCTTTTTCTCCAATCATTTCTCTCCACATCTATCTACTTCTTCATCAAACTTAGTAGAACATAGTTTTCCCTTTTAAGCCTGTATTAATAAAGCTCCTGTGTCACATGAAACTTATAATTCAATTTGTATGCCTTTCTTTTGTTCATCTGGCTTTTATTATCAGGTCTCTGCAATGAATCTTTATGTGGGTAAGAAAAGAAATTATTTCTCCCTTTTAATATATCCATAACATTGCTTACCATCATAATACTGAGTTATTAATCAGCATAAACCACCACTAACATGACAACATTAAAATTAAATAAATTGGAGTTTCTTAAGATGTCAATAAAAGAAACTAGGCACCAATGGCTCATGTGTGTAAACCTATCCTACTCAGGAAGCCGAGATCCCAGGAACACCGTTAGAAGGCAGCCAATGCAGGAAAGATCATAAGATTCTTATCTCCAATTAACCACCAAAAAGATAGAAATAAAGTTGTGGCTCAAGTGGCAGAGTGCTAGCCTTCAGCACAAAAGCTTAAGGACAGTGTCCAGATCCTGAGTTTGAGCCTAAATAGCAAGAAAACAATCACAAAAAATAAACAAAATACATAATTAATAACATATTTGACAGAAAATATATCATGCATTAATGTAAAGCTAATTCTCTTTTCATCATCTATAATCAGTCTTTTTTTGTGTGTGTGAGTCATGGAGTTTGAATTCTGGGCCTGGGTACTGTCCCTGAGCTCTTCAGCTCCAGAGTACTGCCTTACACCCAGAGCCACTTCCCATTTTCTAGTTAGAGATTTAAGAGTCTCACAGTCTCCCATTTTCTAATTGGAGATAAGAGTCTCACAGATTTTAGTGCCCAGGCTGGCTTTTAACCGACATCCTCAGATCTTAGCTTTCTGTTAACTAGGATTACAGGCGTGAGCCATCACGCCCAGCATGTTCAGTCTTTTTAATGGAAAAATAATATAATGTTATGGTTCATTCTGTAATTTTGTTTGCTTATTATATTGTACCTCATGTCACATGCCACTTCCTACTCTAATAATATTACATATCACTCTCATTATCTTAACAAAATAATCAAAGTTAATATCTCCAATATTTAAAAACCATTATCATAAGCTTCCCAAGATGATATATTTAATAAAATATTACTTCAGTGTTCTTCTTTCAAAATATATATAAGTTGTATCTGATTTTGATGTAACATCAGAAAACTTATGGTACACTTCACTAAAAGCATGTACTTTTTTCAAATGTCAAAAGAAAGCTAAAGAAAAGCTAAGGAACTATTTCATATGAGAAAAGACTTTTAACCAAGACAACATAAATAAATTCAATGTGTGATCTTAGATTATATGCAAAAATGGAGGAAAAGGACATTGAAATGGTTGACAAAATTCAAATATTAATTACAGATTAAATAACACTATATCAATGTTAAAAGTTCTGATTTTGACAATGTCACTATGTTTATGTAAGAGAATGTCTAGGTCCTTAGAAAATACATACTGAAGCACTAGACTAAATGTAGAGCTTCCCTATGAGCCAGCAATCCCACTCTGACATCTATCCAATTGACTACGAACCAGGCTACATTAAAGCCATCAGAACAACTCCGCTCATTATAGCACTGTTTCCCTAGCCAAGATACGGAATCAACCTAGACGCCTCTCAGTGGAGGAATGGGTCAAGAAAACGTGGAATTTGGACCCAATGGAATGCCATGCCTCCATAAGAAATAACGACATTGCCCCATCCATAAGGAAAAAGAAAGAAAAAAATACACTAAGTGAAGTTAGCTAGAACCAAAGGAACATAGGCTGCATAGCTTCCCTCATTTGTAATAATTAGAATGTGCCTATAAATCTACAAGTAGCTGGACACCCTTGGCCCACGCTTGTAATCCTAGCTACTCAGGAGACTGAGATCTGAGGCAGTTCAAAGCCAGGCCAGGCATGAAAGTCCATGAGACTACTAGTCCAATTATCCATTAGAAAACGGGAAGTGTTGCTGTGGCTTAAATTGGTAGAGCCCTAGCCTTGAGCCAAAGAGCTTAGGGACGGTGCGGAGACCCAGAGTTGAGGTCTCACAACAACAACAACAACGTCGTCAAAAAAAAAAAAAAAAACACACAAAATTACAAGTAAACCAAATGGATAGTAAAAGACAAAAGACAAATAATTATATGATTAGTTAAGCAGCAGTCTACACAAGCACACAGTGAGAACCAAGGAACATATTCTTGGGAGAGTAACAAAGGGTTCAATACCTATGTGTACATGAGCATATTAAATGATGATTTTTGAAATAAACTATAAGAAATGAAAGCAAGACATTTTTTACTGTACTATTTGCTGGGTCTCATGATTCACAAACTGTTGAGTACACACAGAGGATTTGCCTTAATATCAGAGATTAGTCCTAGAACTATGACTCCAATTTTCTATAACAAATTTAAAAGCAAGATATAAAAGAATTAAATAGTATCCAAGACCAAAGGAAAAACTGTAGGATTGAGCTTCTAAGCTAGGTTAGGCAAAATGATTATGGGATCCTCATTGGTATACACTTGTCATTCAAGCTTTGCTGTATGCATAAATAGAAGGATTAAGGCCCAGGTCTGTACAGCAAAAACAAAACCATATTTGAAAAATATGAAAATGAAAAAGGCTGGCCATGTTGACCAAATGATAGAGTGTCTGAAAACCCCAGTACTGCCAAAAGAAAGATAGAAAAAGAGAGAGCAGTGTAGTGAGAGAGAGAGGGAGAGAGAGAGAATGAGAGCACAGGTAAGAAAGAATTAAACATGAATCAAATATAAAATGAAAAATAATAAAAATGTGAAAATCATAGCATAAATCAACAAAATTTAAAATTAGGGAAGAGATTCATTGCAAATAAAATTGATATGAACACTGGAACTTCCAGCCAGATTCATTAGAGAATAAAAGAAGACAAAAAAAAATCACTAACACAGAGGTGATTTTACAATTTTACCAATAATAAGAGTTCTTCCTCCACTTACATGAAAGAAACTTAAACTATGAAAACTCATTGTAGAAGATTACCAGGACTGCAGTTGCTGCAGAGTGACTAAGTACTTGCTAAGCACTTTAGCATCTATGAGGCACATAAACAAAAAAGAAACTCCCAAAGCAGTCCTGTACCTCCTAACAAGTTTAATTGATAAATTTAACATTATTCCACAATTGAAATCCACCCTCCCCATTTAACTGATATAAACCAATAGAACATTATACCACAAAAACATGCCAATCCAGAAATATTCACTACTGAAGTATATAATAAATATGAGGAAGAAATAAAATAATACCAATCCTATACAAACTTCCAGAAAATCTAAAAGTCAAAATGTTTCCAAATTTTGTGGGGTCAACATTACTCCATAAGGAGAAAAACTGCAAAATAAGATGCATCATAAGTATAAATGTAAAAAATATGAACAAAAGTTTTTCAAATTCTATCTTACAAATATATTGGTTTATACAAAGAATGCAAGATTGATATAATATTATAATGTAATCAATGTAATTTAACTGAAAAATAAAGAAAAAAGTTATCTGAAATGACACCAAAGGAATCTGAGAAAACAAGCATTCTCAAAAAACTAGGAATAGAAAGAAATTTTCTCAATACATTATAGGCCATTAAAAAAATCAAACTTAGCCAGACGTGGTGTCTCACGCTTGTAGTCCTAGTTACTCAGGAGGCTGAGATCTGAGGATTGAGGTTCAAGCCAGCCTGGGCACAAAGGAACCTAAGACTCTTATCTCCAATTAACCTTTAGAAAACGGGAAGT
Organism: Megascapheus bottae; assembly: GCF_031878675.1. Classification (NCBI taxonomy): domain Eukaryota; kingdom Metazoa; phylum Chordata; class Mammalia; order Rodentia; family Geomyidae; genus Megascapheus; species Megascapheus bottae. The sequence continues at coordinate 48,498,087 of NC_143512.1, read as the reverse complement.
GGGACTTGGCTCCAGGGGTAGGGTGATAGCCTTGAGCTGAAAAGCTCAGGGACAACACCCAGGCCAAGTTCAAGCCCCATGACCCACAAAAAGAAAAAGAAAAGAAAATATCTCAGTTTAGACAAGAAATTATAATCCCACTGGTTTGTCATAGTCCTAGTCTGGAAAGAAAAATGAGACTAGATAATTTTAGGTAAAAAAACCAATGTGGAGTGGGAAAGGTTAAAAAAAAAGGGGGGGAAGGGGAGAAAGGCAATGAGAGTTTGGGGCAGTAGGTATGGGTAGTGTTGGTAGGAGCAAAGTAGAATGTGCATCACAATGCCCAAACATCAGAATCAACTTTTCTAACCTCAAATCACAATATCTCTGCTGCCTATAAACCTAACTATTCTTAAACACTTAACAGGATATCAGAGACCAGTGGTTCGCACTTGTAATGGTAGCTACTTGGAATGCTGAGATCTGAGGAACAAGGTTCAAAGCCAGCCTAGACAAATAAATCGGAGAGATTTTATGTACAATTAACTGGCAAAATAAATTTTTAAAAAATGGCAGAAGTACAGAATGACTCAAGTGGCAGAGATCAATCCTTGGGTAAAAAAGCTAACAAAGAAGATAAGCCTGGAGTTCAAGTTCCAGTAATGGTATACACACACACACGCACACGCACACACACACAAACCTGACCAAATATCATAAAACTAAATGTTAATGTAACGCCGTTAATTTCTATTTCTCCTATCTGTTCTCATAGATGACCATGAACCCAATATATAATCCTGACAGATGCATTATTCAAAAAACTTTTTCAAAGCATTTAAACCCACATATTACAGGACATGTCCTAACAAGAAACTACTTTCATAGCTCTTTTTAAAGTATCATCTGAAAACATTAGTCATATTACTTCAGAAATTCTATTAGGATTCAGAACACCAAAGTAATACATTCATAACTACTTAAAAAGGTAAATGTTCCAACTTCATTTAAAAATCAAAAAAATGACTAGGTGTACAATTTTGTCACTATGTTTTATTAAATTTTATTTTAAAATTCTCTGTATTTCAATAATAAAATGGAAGCACAATTAAATAATCTTTTTAAATGGGATTTTTGAAAGATACTTTAGATACCTTGACATTTTGAGATGACAGTTCAAGATCAGCCCTTCCAAAATAACCAGCCAAAAGGCAGAGCTAGAAGTATGGTTTAAGAAGTAGAATGCCAGCTAATTTAAGAAGCAAGGCAAGGTAAGGCACTGAGTTCAAATCTCAGCATCATCAAAAATAAAAAGTAATAAACTGCATTATACTATATGGTTCCATTCTTATGAAAGGTCCAGAACAAGAAAATCTATATAGTAGAAAGTTCAATTAGAAATTGACTGGAGCTGCAACAAAGGTAGAGCCAGTAATGAAAGGAATGGGACATGACTTCCTTTGAGAGTGATGGAAAAAATCTTGGATTTCAGATAATTAAACTGATGGTTGCACAACTCCGTGAACATACAAAATCCAGTGAACTGTATATTCAATGCAGAAAATGTGTGGCCTGAAAATTCTATCTTAAGAAAACTGCTACCATATAAAGAATTAGAATGTAATTTCTGTTCTAAACATATAAACTGTTTTGTATTATCTTAAAATGAAAAAATATGTTTCAAATGCTTTATAGAAGAAAAATTCAGGAAACATACATATTGTGTGTTTAATGCTAATTGGAAAATATTGATGCTAGTAAACTCTCACTTTCCATTGAATTTGAGACTATATGTGAATTTCTTGATAAAAATATGAAGGCAGACTATGTAAGACTTCCTTAAGATAAATTTAAGAATTTCTTTGAATATGTTAATGAAGCCAGGTGTTGGTGCCTCACATCTGTAGTCCTAGCTATTCAGGAAGCTGAGATCTGAGAATCACAGTTCAATGCCAGGTTGGACAGGAAAGCCTGAGAGACTCTTATCTCCAATTATCTGGCAAAAAGTCAGAAGTAAAGAGATATGGCTCAAGTGGTAGATTGCTAACTTTGACCAAAACATCTCAGGGACAGTGCCCAGGCCCTGAGTTCAAGCGCTAGGAACAGTACAAAAAAATAAATCAATTAATTAAATGAAAATAAATGAATTATTCAAATAAAATTCAAAGTTTAATAAAGATAATTTGAAAAATGTTAACCAAGTTTTAAATATAGTTACTTCTTAAATATGTTTAAGTAGTCCTATTGTAACATTTTAAATTATGTTTCTAGGATTTCAAGCACAAATTATTGATTATTTCTTAAACTAGTTATAAAATATCATAGTCCACTATTTTAAAATAATTTACTAACCATCAGATTTAATATAACTAAAAGGAAGTAACCAATATAAGTTACTAACAGTTTCATTAAAAATATCACAAAAGGTGGACTCTGTGGCTCACTCCTATAATCCTAGCTACTCAGGAGGCTGAGATCTGAGGATTATGGTTCAAAGCCAGCCCTGGCACTGAAGTCCATGAAACTCTTATCTCCAGTTAACCACTAGAAAACTGGAAGTAGGGCTGTGGCTAAAGGAGTAGGGCCTTGAGCTGAAGAACTCAGGGACAATGCCCAGGCCCAGAGGTCAGTCCCACAATCAACAAAAAATAAATAAATAAATCACAAAAATGTCAGGCAATTTTCATCATTTACTACCTGAATACTTACAATGTACATGCTTAATGAAACTTGTTTTGAATTGATGCAAATGATATGTCAAGTTGGAAAATTTTATTTATTTTATTTTATTTTATTGCCAGTCCTGGGTTTGAGCTCAGGGCCTTAGCAGTCCGTGGGCTTTCCCAAAGCTAGCACTCTACCATTTGAGCCACAGCACCACTTCTGGCTTTTTCTGTGTACATGGTACTGAGGAATCGAACCCAGGTCTTCATGCATGCTAAACAAGTACTCTACCACTAGGCCAAACTCCTGACAGAAATTTTTCATTTTTATGTAACAGTTAAATTGCAGTTTATTAGTGAAATGAGATAATACAGGTCAATCAAATGCTTTAGACATTTCACAATGAAATTTGACGTAAATGGCAAAAATCTAATGCAGATTCAAAATAATAATGTGCTATTACATGTTGGATAAAAGATTTTGCAATATAAATACAGAAGCTAAGCATGTATCTGTGATCATTCTTGATAATTATTTTATATAGTACACTGTTCCCTCTCATAATTTCAGCAACACTAATTATATCCATAGTTTTTGCTCTAAGGTCTATACATTAGCATAATTTCTAATATTTTTAGTGCCACATTGATGTTGAGAACTGTAAAATTTATCAGACTAATGGGTCAACATTTATGAACATAGCATGTTTTTATATTCATCAAGCATGACACAAATATTATTTCCTGGTTTATGATGACAGGTAGATGAAGTCAATAAGTATAACTAAAAGAAAGCAAAAAAAAAACCTTTAATTATATGATTCAACTAAAAGCTAAACCTATATTAATTTACTAAGTTTCAAAATTCTGATCTCCCATGCTTTAGACCACTGCCACACTCTAAGGTCTATGATCCCAGTATCATTACTATATATGTGTTGATACATGTTTCACATAACCTTGCAAATGAAAGGCAGATCAATATGATGAATCTCTTCTACTCAATCAGCACAGCTTGCATTTTGCTTACTGGTTATTATTGTCACTTTATTGTTTCATTTTTAAGTACTGGTAAGAGGCACAAAGACACACTTCTTTAAAAATTATTTAAATATAAGCCAGGAGGGGCCGGGAGTTTGGCCTAGTGGTTAAAGTGCTTGCCTAGCATGCATGAAGACCCGGGTTCGATTCCTCGGTACCATATACATAGCAAAAAGCCGGAAGTGGTGCTGAGGCTCAAGTGGTAGAGTGCTAACCTTGAGAAAGTCCAAGGACAGTGCTCAGGCCCTGAGCCCAAGCCCAGGACTGGCAAAATAAATAAATAAATAAATAAATAAATAAATATAAGCCAGGATTTTAACTTAGTGGTAGAGTGCTTGCCTAGCATGCTTGAAGACACCGGTTCAATTCCTCGGTACCACATACATAGAAAAAAAGCCAGAAGTGGTGCTGTGGCTCAAATGGTAAAGAGAGCCTTGAGAAAGCCCAAGGACAGTGCTCAGGCCCTGAGTTCAAGCCCAAGGACTGGCAAAAAAAAAAATTAAATATAAAATTTCCAACTTAAAACTAAAGGATTATCCCCCCCCCCCCGAAAAAAAAGACCTAAAACAAACCTGGACATTGTGGCATATACCTCTTAGCTACTCAGGCAACTGAGACAGGGCATTGCTTGCACACAAAAGTATGAGGTAACAAATAGAAGCCACACCTCAGGAAAAAAAAAAAAAACTAAAAACTAAAAGTAAGATAGGATAGCAAAGTCAAATAAAACAAAAGAACATCAGTGTCAGAGTCCTATTTTTTTATTCATTAAATGAGCAACATTGAGAAACAAATGACTTAACTATACTGAACCAGTTTCCTCATTTCTAATAAGACTAAAATAATAATACTCTACTTCAGAGTTGTTATTATACAGGATTTGAAATATTTTTATAAAACTGGAAAACAACATATGAATGCATTGGGTTATTTTGAGAAATAATTTTGCTTGAGAGAAAAACAACTTAAATGATGAAATCAATCTACTTCTCTATGCTGATATATCTTAAATATTTTAGATAAATATGCATTCATACAAGTAAATTGTGTAATAGCCAATATTCCTTCTTTTGAATAACAAATCCAACTAGGAGATAAAAATAGTTAATGTTTCATAGACAAGAGTGACAACTTTACTTTTGAAACTGTTTCCTCATACTTTTAACACTTGCCTTTAGTATTTAGTTTAAGTAATAACTCATATATATGCTTCAAATTAAACATTATGAATAGGACTTATCACTACAAAAATGTATTCATTAAATGGCTAATTTTAATTTTTTCCTTATTTGGTCATTTGATGTAAAAGCATTAATAGCAGACTACATTCTTTCTCAGTAATAAAAAATAAATAATAGTTTTGCTTTTTCATTGCTATTACCTGAATGAGGTATTAGATAGTATAAAATATAGTTATAATATCAAACAAACATGACAATCAAAGGAAAAATATTTGCAACAAACCATACCTAGTAATAAGAACTGCATTATCGTGGTGGGCAATCCCATTTTCTGGAATGGTGTTTCCATCACTTTGGTGGGAGAGAATTGATTTCTGCCACTTACAGAAGCTATCGAGGGACTTGTCTGCATGGTGGTTTATCTCCAAGTTTGGCTGCAATACAACATGCATACCAGAAATGTTCCAAACAAATTACTAAGGTCAGATCTTAAAACTTTTGTAGACTAAAGTGGGACTAAAATTAGAAACAGTGGTTTCTAAGGAATAATCTCTTGCCAATTTTTATCTCTTTCATATCTGACCTAGAGTTCATTTAGCCCATTAATGAACAGATATTCCATTTCCAGCATCAATAATGTGAACATATATGGGATCATTAGTACACAAAAACAACCAAAACCATTATTATAAGGCCCATCCAATGCTCATTCTTACACTTAAACAAATAACTAAGATATATAGAAAAAGAGAGCTTTAACAAGACATAGAGTAACATTATTTTAATGTATTTTAAATTTGCTTAAAACATTGATGTTTAAAGCTCAAAACATATTCAACTAGGACTTTCTAAGAAGAGTAACAGGAAATATATTCTTTTATGATAAACAACCCCATAGGCTGAGTTTTAGACTTATAAACTAATTTATTCTTACCTGATCCTCTGTGAGAACAATTAAGCGAGCCACTATAATATTCACAACGTTTCCTAGGCTGGAATCACGGTAAAGTTTGGCAACCTGACCTCCAAAAAAGAAGAAAAGACACAAAGTCAGACAAAAATCATAAGGTGATAATTTGCTTTTAAAAGGCTAAAACAATTTTTATGACAATAACCATTTTATACATGAAAAGATGTTCTTTTGCTGATAGTCACTTAAGACTCTACCCACAATTTGCCTTGTACACAGGATTTTGTATAAATCTACCTCAAGAATATTTTTTCCAGAGATGTACTACATAGTGATGAGTAATTAAGCAAGCTGATGATTCAAGTTAATAAAAAGTTACTTAAACAAGATTCAACAACCCAATGAAAAGAAAAACGTATATGAAAATAATAAATTTAAGGATGAAAATTATACATTTTATAAAATGGTGAATACAGTCATATTTTAAGCTATTTTCTATAAACATTAATTCTTGTATTGAGCATATAGCTTAGTGGCAAAGCTTACTAGATATAGTTTCAAGCATCAAAATATGATTAAAGGGCCAGGAGTTTGGCCTAGTGGTAGAGTGCTTGCCTAGCATGCACGAAGACCCGGGTTCAATTCCTCGGTACCACATATGTAGAAAAAAGCTGGAAGTGGTGCTGAGGCTCAAGTGGTAGAGCTCTAGCCTTGAGAAAGTCTAAGGACGGTGCTCAGGCCCTGAGCGCAAGCCCAGGACTGGCAAAAACTATGGTTAAAAAATAAAACATAAAATAACATACACCACCTAGCTTCTATTTTAGACAGATAAGTTTTTGTTATTGTTTCATTTATTCTACATATTATTATTTATTTCATAATTTTATCATTTCTAATTTCATAATTTTTATTATTTAGTACATATTTATTACTTCATAATCTTTGTACAAAACACAGCAAACAACTTAAAATAGTTTATAGAGGGATAAAACTTACAATATTCATCACACTCAAAATGTAATGTTCAATGTCTTTACGTCCGTGGTAGCCCACCATCATTTTGTCTGCCACAACCAATGTCTCCACAAACCGCTCAATGCTCACTGATCTTTTTGGTCTGTGGTGGGTATATGTGTCATTAATTGGTAATAAGGAAGGAAACACAGATGATGTGTCATTCAGCCACGATGGTTTGCCACTGCTTGTGACGTCTGCAATAAAAACAACTAATTCAGTAGATTTAGCCATTGAAACTATTTATTTATATATCTTTTATAAAGATATGATTCTCATGATTGCTCAGATATGTAAGGTTATTCCAAGTATGGGAAGGAATAGAGCACTGAGATAAAAATGTGCCTCAAGTGGTTAAGAAGCCTGCCTAACAAGCATGGACTTTGAGTTCAAAAATATAAAATTCAAAGTAATATAAAATTCAAGGTAATCAATTTTCTGATAAAATTAAACTGCTCATATAGATCCAGTAAAATAAATCTCTGTAATGAATAACTACATGAAAAATTTAAATCACCATTTATAATATGCCATCATACTTTTAAATTCAGAAATAGATACTTCAAAGAATCATTTTAAAGTTATTTAGAAAGCAGCAACAGCTGGATGCGGTGGCTCACGCCTATAATCTTAGCTACTCAGGAGGCTGAGATTTGAGGATCAGGGTTCAAAACCAGCCTGGGCACTAAAGAACCTGAGACTCTTATCTCCAATTAACCACTAGAAAACAGGAAATGGGGCTGTGACTCCAGGAGTAGGGCAGTAGCCTTAAACTGAATTGCTCAAGGACAGCACCCAGGCCCAGAGTCCAAGCCCCAGGACAAAAAAAAAAAAAAAGCAGCAACAGTGTGAACTTTTGCATAGCCTAAGACAGTTCTGACACACAAAAAAAGTTGCTAAATCTAAAATCAAAACACTTTTGAACATTCATTTTAAAGTAATATGCTGTTATTAAATTATCTCAATTAAAACCAATTCAATTCCTCCAAACTCTCAGTTCTAAAAGGTAGTAAATTTGTTTGTATGTAATTTTATTTAGTTCATTTTTTGAGAGTCCTAGAAATTGAACTTAGCACCTGAATGTTGTCTCTGAATTTTTTGTTTTTCTTTCTCAAGGCTAGTGTTTTACCACTTCAGCCACAACTCCATTTCCAGCTAGTTCTGTATCATGGACTTTGTTGCCCAGACTGGCTTCAAACCACAAGATCCTCAGATCTGAGCCTCCTGAGTTGCTAGGATTACAAGCATGAGTCACTTGCAATTGGCTTTTCCACATAATTTTTCAAATATTATTTTTCTATTTATGTCAGAAGGTCAGAGGCATGAAAAGGAGATACAATTCTGCACAATTTGCCTTAGCCACATGTAGTGTAGATTACAGTTTATAGATTCAGACTAAGGAACCTCTTTTTTAGGGCATTTGTAGGGCTGAGTATATAATCCAAGTTACTCTTGGTTATAAAGTATATTAACATTGTAGTTGTTTTCCTTTGTGTCAATTTATTAAAAGAGAAAAGGATTGGTTATTACACAATTCACTTAAAAGCATGCCTAATTAAAAATATTTAAGATATATCAACCTAGAGTAAGTGTTTTAACTACTTTTGCTCTCCAGATTTTTTTTTACTGGTTTACCTTTTTTGTTTATTAATGAATGCTGAGGGAAAACATGTATATACAAGTAGTTCTTTTTTTTATTGTAAAGGTGATATACAAAAAGGTTACAGTAAGAAAATGGGTACAATTCTTGTCAAACATTGCTACTCCCCCCTCATTTTCTCCTGCTTTCCCTTCTCTTTGTCCCTCCCCTGCCCAAGTTGTAAAATTTATTTCCAATATAGTATCTTGTGAATATCACTGTTGCATTGGTTACCTACAAAATGTTAATGGAAATGAACTACAAGATATGGAAATAAAAGGTTTTTTGTGTTTGATTTTTGTGTGTGTACTGTACTCAGTTTATTTATTCTTTCATTTTTCCCACTTTGGTTTTCCCTATTGTCACTGTATTTTAGTTCAGCACCCTTTGTCTTGTATATAACTTTATCTAATTTAGGGATGGGAAGGGGAATCAGAAACAGTGAGACAAAGAACAAAAAATGAACTGACTTGTGAGACCTGAGTTCAACTCCCAGTACTAAAGAGGGAAAAAAAATGCTGTTGTTTTGTTTTAAAATAAATAATTAGTAGTTCTTCAGATGACACATGATATAAGCTTCATTCAATTTAATTTTTGATACACTATAGAATGTTAAAGGAAACATTGTTCCATATAACACAGTTAACTTTCTTCCAAAACTAAGGTATGGATCTTATTGTCACTCAAAACAATATTTTAATTTTTATGATCCTTATGTTGACTGCATATAGCCATGCATAATAATTTCATTGACTGGCTTTACCTTTAACTCATGGCATTAACTGTGGTACTCATGTGTTTACTTATTTATTTACACATGTAGCTCATTGCTTATCCTCACTAGCTATAAGAAGCTTCATAAAAGCAAGGACTCCGCGGGGCCAGGAGTTTGGCCTAGTGGAAGAGTGCTTGCCTAGCATGCACGAAAACCTGGGTTTGATCCCTTGAAAAGCGGGAAATGGTTCAAGTGATAAAGGGCCAGTCTTGAGTGCCAGTCCTTGCACACTAATTCAAATGAAGAATGAGGAAATCTTACATTGTAAAAGAATTTATATATAGCTGTGCCTACAACCTAAAGTTTGTTAAATATCAATATTTCCCCATATGTTTGAGTATCCTTCGTATTAATTTACTAATGAGTTTTGTTTCACCTTTTAAAGTGTTCTAAATGAATTAAATGGACTTTCATTCTTTCTTTCTTTTTGGTCAGTCTTGGGGCTTGGATTCAGGGCCCAACCAAGGTCCTTGGGCTTTCCTTAAGGCTAGCTCTCTACCACTTGAGCCACAGCACCACTTCGGCTTTTTCTGTGTATGAGGTACCGAGGAATCAAACCCAGGGCTTAAAGCATGCTAGGCAAGTACTCTGCCACTAGGCCATGCTCCTGGCCAAAATGGATTTAAGTGATCTTTTCTACTATCAACTAGTCCTCACAAACAAAAATCTTCCTAAATCAAAAGCCTAAAGAATATTTCTTTGTTGCCGGCAAAGGGATGTAAACTCTCCCAAACGGGGTTTTGTACTTACTAGAAAAGTGCTCCACTACTTGTGCCATGCCCCTTCTTAGCTTTAGTTATTTTTCAGGTAGGGTCTTTGCCTGGGCCAGCCTCCTGCATAGCTAGGATTACAGGTCATGGCACCTTGCCTGCCTTATTGCCTGTTACAAGGGTCTCACTAACTTTTTTTCTGGAGTGTAATTTTTCCATCTCCCAAGCATCTGAAATTACAGATGTGAACCATTGCACTTGGCCTAAAGAATTTATAAACCTTATTTAAGAATCAAGTATGAACTGGGGAAGCTGACATCAGGATTGCAATTCAAAGTCAGGGCAAAATGTTCATGAGACCGCAGATCACAACAGAGAAGGTTGAGCTGAGGAGACATGCCTGTCACCCCAACTATAGTAGGAAACATAAATGGGAGAGTCACAACCCTGTCCAAAAGCAAAAGGTGGGTCCTAGCTCCAAAAGAAGGAGAGAAAACTGACTAGAAACATGACTCAAGCTGCAGAGTTGCTGCCCTGAGTTAAAGCTTAGTACCAAATTAATAATAATAATAATAATGATAATAACAACAACAACAATAATTAAGTAATTATTTAGGCAACAAATTCAAAAGACCATTTAAACATTTAAGAAGGAAATGATCTTCTAGAAAACATGGTGGAAAATAAAAAATATGGAGAGAAATAAAAGATAATACATTCCCTGATTCAAAAGGGAATCATTGCATTTTATTCTAAATCACCTAAAATCTACCCCTGAAATATTTTGCTCCTACCTGCAGTTTCTGGAACAAAATTTTCAAAAAGTGGAGAAGAAAAAAACTATTAACTCTTAAACTACTAAAAGTTATCATAATAGTAATAGTGAAAATACAATTGTATTAAGTAAATAATGTGTGCTTAGATGAGCACTCAAAGAGGTTTGGAAATCTGTCCAAAACTAAACCAGAGCCTATGATCCTCTTTGATGGTGCTATTCTATATTCACTAATGCTCTTATGTATTTTTATCTTTAGTCTAACATTCCCTAATGCCCTAACTTTAATCTTATTCTTCTCAGATTCAATCTCCATACAACTTCAAGAATAGTCTTTATGTAACAAGAATATAATTTAGGGTTGGCAATCCTGGCAGGTTTGAAATCAAACCTGCTATTCTTGAGCTTTTTTTGCTCAATGCTAGTGCTCTTCCACTTGAGCCACAACTCCACTTCCAGGTTTTTCATTTTGTTGTTTTGTTTTGTTTTGTTGGTGGCTAATTGAAGTTAAGAGTCTCATGGACTTTCCTGCCCAAGTTGGCTTTGAAGTATGATCCTTTGGTCTCAACCTCCTGATTAGATAGAACTATAGGTGTGAACCACCAGCATCTGGCTAAATATGATTATTTCATCCCTTCAAATAAACCCTTTTAATGGATTTCTAGCATAATCAACATATACAGACTCCTTAATATGACTTCTGAATCTTTCATGTCTGTCTATGTCTCTTCAACCCACATTCTAATACTCATTATAGGAACTGTCAATTTCTGGAATGCATCATTCCCCTGTGGTGTTGCAAAATGCTGCATCCTGTATAAAGCACATACTAGTCAGCCTTCTTTCTTCCTGTCTGGCTACCTTCTCTCCTCCTGTCTGACTACCTTCTCTTTTCTCTTAATGCTCAGCAGAGAAGATGCTTCTTTCACAAAGCTTTCCTTATCTACTCAAGTCTAGGCTTATTATTCCAATGATATCTTTCTATAGTCCACTAATTTAATCCTATCATTACCTTTTGAGTACTATGTTAAGACTCTTCAAGTCTTACTCAGGAATTATTCTTATAAATTGATTCTTGTGACTAGCAAGAACACATAAGACTAGCCAGTGATTGCAGAATATTATGAAATATCTGTGTGTGAAAACTGTATTACCTAAAAAAGAAATGTTACTTGAACATGGATTACAGTCTAAGTACTTCTCAGAGACCCTCCAAATTAACATTTCTACTGTCAGAAGAAAGAAAAGAAATGATGCAGTATGTTTCTCAAAGGCTGCACACTTACCTGAAAGCCCACAGTGAGAGTGATCGTAGAGGTGTCGCTGTTGAAGAGTAGACTTTTTGTAGATAACATGAGGATGGCCATTCTCATAATTAAAATGCTTAGAATCCTCTGTAGTATTCTTTAAAGGCTCAATAAAATATTCTTCATCTTCTGTAGCAATAATTCCATGCTAAAAGGAAGAGAAACAACTAATTTATCAAGAATCATCATTTTATATACACGATTTTATCATTAACAAGAGTCAAAAATAAATTGGTAACTCTCCAAAACTAAGAGGTGAAAGTATGTGCTAATTAAACACTCAGTGCAGTACTTTTCCTCAGTAAGTCATCATATACATTTCATTATTATTTAAAAAGCTATAAACTATATAAACTAGTTATAGCCATTGATATTTTGAAGTTTATCTTTATTAATATACATCCCAAACATCCCATATTATAAATGAATTAACAGTCTCAAGAGATGAGGAACTTACCAATAGCATCAAAAGGAAAAAAATAGAGCTGTAATTCAAGTAGAGCTTTGCTATTATTCACAGCATTCTATTACCTTACATCTATTTACTTATCTAAATCCTACTAAGAGGTCCTATTTCTTCTTTAGAAGTTTCTCCAAGCCAGAGGGAGTACCTTCACACTTCTCTGAGGTTCACTAGAGTATAATGTAAGTGTCCTATCTTTTCATTTAATGCCACACTTATTTGTCATTAATCTCAAATCTTTTCTGTTTATCTTCAGTGTAAAGTTTCAACTATAAGTGATATCTTCCCAAGTAGACTGTTAACTTTCTTTAGGGAATAAGTTATATCTTATAATGCTTAGAATCAAATACAGACACAGAAAGTATCTTATATGTGTTAGTTTAAATAAAAGTTCATTGATGAAGAGGAATATGTTTGTCAAAGTTATCTGCACTAAGAATAAATAATTATATGCTAATTTCAACTCTTGTCTAAATATTGCTCTAAATAGGGCACTGATGAGGATGCGCTTAATCTAACCACCAGATAAAACACAGATTCTCTGAGCTTATTTCCTCAGCTAGAAAAATGAAAGGGTTGGTTTAAATTAGTTTTAAAACGGCACTCGAGGAAGCCCAAAGGAGATTCCCCCAAAGTGCCCTCAAGAGCTACCCCAGACAACAAAAGGAGACTTCCATGGCTTGAATTCCTGGACTTAGCATCAGATGTGCTTTTTTATTAATGTATATATTAGGTTTCCACATAATATGTCCTAAGAGAAAGGGTTTTTGCTGCTTTAAAAAAAAAAAACAGTTTAAAAAAAAAATCTCTGGGGCTGGGAGTTTGGCCTAGTGGTTAACATGCTTGCCTAGCATGCATGAAGACCCGGGTTTGATTCCTTGGTACCACATATATAGAAAAAGCTGGAAGTGGTGCTGAAGCTCAAGTGGTAGAGTTCTAGCCTTGAGAAAGTCCAAGGACAGTGCTCAGGCCCTGAGCTCAAGGCCAGGACTTGCAAAAAAAAAAAAAAATCTCTGGATGGGGGGAGGGAAATGGGGGCAATAGCATGAGAAGGGGTATCAATGTGTGTGAAGGATGCTCCTTTTATCTGGCGAATATAACTGTAACCCCTCTATTAATTACAATAAAAAAAATCTGAGCAGGTCATCTCTAAATTCTATGTAAATTTTAGCTTTCATGATTCTGTTTAGAGAAATTTTTAAGTCCTGTATGTTTAGAAAGAAAAATATGACATAATCAGACATGAAATTGGTGACCACCTGCAACCTACATGAGATTTAAAAAAAAAAAAACACATGCTTTAGTCACTTCTATTATCTTTGTCACTGTCTGCTTTTGTTTGTGGGTAGTTGTGCCTATATTAAATGCAAACAGAAATAACATAATATGCCGTTCAGGAACTCCAGTACCAGTTATGTTAATAACACCCAGTTCAGGAAGAAGTGGCAAGTTTTGATTAGAGGGAAGTGTAGGAAATGGAGTCTAGGCTACATCCCAGACAGCCCAGGACAATAAAAGCATGCTGGCCTGTGACAATAGACCAGTGAAGTTGAAAGGTCCCAGGCAAGAAAATTCAATAAATAAAATTTTAAATTGCTTTAATTAAAACTAAATCATTTTTTAACTTTCATGTGTTAGGTATCCTATAAAGTGTTTATACATGCTATCTTGCTTAATCTGAATAGCACTTCAGTGTAAGTACTATGGTCAGCTCCTCTTTGCAAACGAGAAACTGAGATGGAGCAAAGTTAAACAAACTCACTGGACTGAACTTGGAGCTTGGAATCCTTTAACCACCATGTTGTGATTTATAAGTTTCTTATCCTCTAAGGCTGTTTCTAATATTATTCATTTACTACATGCTCTTTGTATGCCCATGATATGACAGAAGACACTGTACTACAAGAGAGTATTCAATGACAACCCAAAATTGAAGAAATCTCACAGAACTTAGAATTATCTTTCACTAAGGGAAATTTTTATAAATTAAAATTTTAACAGGCTTATATAAGTAATTCTAGCTACTTGGGAGGCTGAGATAGGGATGGCATATTGAGGCCACTCCAGGCAGAAAATTTTGACACCACTTCTCAACACACACTCTGTAGTTGTGCATTTGTGTTATCCTAACTACCTGGAAGGGTGAAGCTAGGGAAATTAAATTCCAGGTCAGCCTAGGCACAAATGTCCAAGATGCTCAATCCCAACTAAGTACGCTTGAAGTGGAGGCAAACACCTGTCACACCAACTATGACAGAAGCTTAAACTAGGCAGATCAAGGCACAGGCAAACACCCAAGCAGAAAGCAAGATTCAAGCTGAAAAATAAACGCAGAAAAAGGAGCTAGAATGCCTGCTAGCAAGCCTGAGTTTCTGAATACAAATCCCATTACTATCTAAAAGAAGGCTATAAATTGTAGACCTCTAAATATTTTTATTTTTCTAAAGATATATTATATATATACATATATATATCAGTGCTGACTTTGAATTCAGTGCTTTACAATTGGAGCTTCACTAGTCCTTTTAGCTTCAGTTATTTTTCAGGTAGAGTCATAAATGTTGCACCCAGACTGGACTTGAAACCATGATCCTTCTACCCATGTCTCCTATTTGTAGCTAGGATTACAGGGATAAACCCATCACATCAAACTTGTTTCTTAAAATAATAATAATAATAAAACCCATCACACCAAGCTTGCTGGTTCTTAAAATAATAATAATAATAAAACCCATCACTGGGGCCGGGAGTTTGGCCTAGTGGTTAAAGTGCTTGCCTAGCATGCATGAAGACCCGGGTTTGATTCCTCAGTACCACATACATAGAAAAAAGCCGGACGTGGTGCTGAGGCTCAAGTGGTAGAGTTCTAGCCTTGAGAAAGTCCAAGGACAGTGCTCAGGCCCTGAGCTCAAGCCCAGGACTGGCAAAAAAAAAAAAAAAATCACACCAAGCTTGTTGGTTCTTAAAATAATAATAATTAGTATATATTAGTAGCACAGAGAAAGATTCATTGTAATATTTTCATATGTGCATATAATATACCATGACACAAATCATCCTCTCACTTTCCCTAATCTGCTTCCCATGCTTAAACAGCTTCAAAAAGCCAGGTACTGGTGGCTCATGCCTGTACTCCTAGCTACTCAGGAAGCTAAGATATGAGAATTGAACTTCAAAACCAGCAGGGGTAGGCAAGTCTGTGAGAGTCTTATTGCCAGCTAACCACAAGAAAACCAGAAGTGACACTATGGCTCCAAGTGATTAAAATGCTAGCCTTGAACAACAACAAAAAAAAAAAAGTAAATAAATTTTTTTTTAAAAATCTAGGAGAGCACCCAAGCCCTGAATATAAGCCCCACAGCCAAAAATGAATGAATGAATAAATACATAAATACAACTTCGACAAGTTTTAGCTTTATGTTCCACTTTGTTGGTTAAGATAAGGTCTTGAGAACTTCTGACCTCAGTTGACCTCCACTTCCCAAGTAGCTGAGATGACATAGTGAAGCAGTCATCACACCTGGTGCATATGGATAACTTTTTTCTTGTGCCTGTCCTGGAGCATGAACTCAGAGACTGTCCATTGTCCCTGAACTTTATTTTTTGAAGCTAGCATTCTACTGCTTGAGCTACAGCACCAAATCCAATTGCCTGGCTGTTAACTGGAGGTAAGAATTTCCTCAATTTTCCTGACTTGATTGGCTTTGAACCATGAGCTTTAGATCACAGCCTCCTGAGTACTATGATGTAAATGATCAGTACAAATACAGGCATGATTCCCAATATATCCCATTCCCAATCCCACCATTGATAGCTCTTAAGAAAAATCATTTTTATTAATCTAGAAATTCACCTTCAATGGATTATTAACAAAATCTGAGGGCAACAAAAAGTCACTCTGAATAGACAAGGACTCAAAAATTTTTATTTCCCAGTCACCTGATCTGAAGTAATTATTTGAAGATGTTCTCACAACAAATCAGGATATAAAGTCAGAAAGAGGAAGCTATAGAAACAACTTTAAAAAAGAAAAAGAGGTAAAATATGAGATGTAACCCAAGTAATCTCCATGAAAAATGCCTCTAATAAAAATGAAATTTATATTCAGCTGAATATGGTGGTACAGATAGGATATAGTAAGACTCTGTCTTAAAAATAAATTTCAAAAGATGTGATGTATCCAAGCAATAGATATAAAGACAATATAATGGTCAACCAATAAAGGCACTATTTTCATCTCAATAGGGGAAAAAATAGTAGTTGCAAACTCTAGAAAACAAAACCCAGATAAGAAAACCATAATCCAGACACAATCAAAAGAACATGTGACAATATTTAAAACAATAGATGGTACTATTAGAATTCTGTCTTTGAATGGTGCAAGGCTTATAAAGACTGATAATATGGGGGAGAAAACATGACTCAAAATGCTTTCAATGAACATTGTTTTGTATAAAATAATTTAAAATGCAGTTAATTAAATCTGTGCCCTTTGTCTAAGAGGAATTCTAAAGGAGAATAAAATAGACAAAGTATCTCTATTTGCAGATGATTTGACTATACACTTAAAAAATTCAACCAAGAGGGGCCGGGAGTTTGACCTAGTGGTTAAAGTGCTTGCCTAGCATGCATTAAGACCCGGGTTTGATTCCTCGGTACCACATACATAGAAAAAGCCGGAAGTGGTGCTGAGGCTCAAGTGGTAGAGCTCTAGCCTTGAGAAAATCCAAGGACAGTGCTCAGGCCCTGAGCTCAAACCCAGGACTGGCAAAAAAAAAAAAAAAAATTCAACCAAGAAACTCATAGGCCTGATAAAACCTTTTGGAAATGAAGCACAATATAAAATCAACACACAAAAATATGTAGCGTTAGCCGGGCATGGTCATGCCTGTAATCCTAGCTACTGAAGAGGCTTGATGTCTGAGGGCTGCAGTTCAGAGCCATTAACTACAAGAGAAAGTTAACCTAACAGGCAAAACAATGTGGTGATTTCTTGCAGTAATATACAAACTACCCTGAAACTCTTTGCCAATGACTGTTTGTTATGCATTAAATTCAAACTATTTGCCCAGAAGAAATATTAATACTAAAAAGAAACCAGCAATTTCATTCATTCCTCTTCTGTTAATGAAGAGTTTTATAAGCTATTCCATGAAAAGGCAATATAACCACTATGAATAAAATGAACAAAAGCAAAAACAGTAAAAATAATGAACACCTACAGGCCATTACTTACTTAATTTTATATGTGCATATATGAATACATAGTTTTGAATCTGAGGAAAGATAATTACTTCATGAACTTATTTTCCAATCAAAAATTTAAAATCATATCTACTTACCAATCCAACACAGTTGCTTAACGCCACCTTAGTTGTACTATGTTGATCTTGCAAATATCCAGTATAATGACAGTTGTCTAAAAAATCATGTTTCCACTGGGGTCCATCTTTCCCCCAGTATTCCACTGTAAAATGTTTGGATACAAAATCTGTATTGAGAGTCAAGTTTAGGTGAAAGTGCTTGCCATAGGCTGAAAGTTTAAAAAATAACTTCGACACTGCCTGCTGTGGATCGATAGGGTTCATACTCCGTCTTCTCCTTGAGTGCTTATCATTTTTCACAGTAAAGCTGAGAAAAGCTCCATTTTGATCAACCCTTATTGGAATAGTTAGCTGGTAGTGTTCAAGATAAGTCAGGAATTCCTCTTTGTAATCACAAGGTAGAGAATCCAGAAAAAGCACATAGAAGAAAAGAAAATTTCAGAGAAGTAACAATATAAATAACTATCTCAGTTAAAAACTATGCATCATTGAGTGGGGAACAAATGGAAATATAAAAAGTATAACTAGGAAGGTTTAAAATCTAAAGATTGAGTTTGGATTATTTTATTTCTCAAATTCCTTTGGGAAGTACTAATTTTCTTCCAAAAACTTAATTTTAAAAACATAGGTTCCAATTGCTTAACTATAAACAAAATATGAAAAATTTACATGCAAATAAAAAAATAATGAAAAGTACACAGAAGCAAAAGAATGGGATTCCATTCAGATAAGAATCCAAAAGAATTTATATAGAATTTCTATGGCCTTCCAAAAATTATTTCTTAAAAATAAAGCCATTATTAGGAATGGAAAATGCTTCAGGCACTTTGAAAAACAGTCTGATAACTTGTCAAAGTATTGATCATAAAGTTACCATATGATTCATCAATTCTGTTTATACACAAGAGAAATGAAAACAGACATGCACATTAAAAACTCCTTTGTGAATGTTCATGCCAAAATTATTCATAATCACCCAAAGGGCAAAATAATCCAAATTTCTATCAGTCCATGACTAATCAGAAAGTACATTTCTACCAGTGGGATATTACTGTGCAATAAAAGAGAAAAAGGCATTAGACCTTCATAAGCAAAGGTGATTTTCTAACATTATAAAAAAAATTATGCTAACTAAAAGGAGTCAGTCACAAAATAACGCATAGGACATAACACATACTGTTAATAATATTAATAATAGAAACAAATCTAGAAACAGATGTCCAAAGGCTTAAAAACTGCCTAGGGCTGGGACAGGAGAAGAAAAAGTGTGGAAAGTTTGGGGAAATTTGGAAGTAATTATTAAGGCTCTTTTTATGGAGTGATGAAAATGTTCAAAAATTGATATAGTATTGGCTGTATAATTCTAAAAACCATTGAACTATATACTTTAAATAGGTGAAGTATATGCTAGGTGGATTGTAATTCAACAAAACTCTTTAAAATCAATAGAATAACTAAAAATTTGGCAGACCTAATATTTTTCTAACTTAATTATCCCTTTCTAAACTAGATTTCCCACTAAGAGAACTCAAATGTCTGCCCGTCACTTCACTGTCTGTACAGAGTTTATCTGACAAACATAACATCCTATGAAACCATAATCATGTGGAGATAAACTGAAATATAATACAGTATTTATTTTCTTTCTTTACCCCCAGTCCTAGGGCTTAAACTCTGGACTGAGGCTCTGTCCCTGAACTTCATTTGTTCAAGACCAGCACCCTAGCACTTGAGCCATCATTCTGGCTTTTTCTGCTGATGTGGTACTGAGGAATCAAACCCAAGGCTTTATGCATGCTAGGCAAGCAATCTACCACTAAATCACAATCACAATCCTAGCCCATGATAATTCTTTTTAAAGTTTCAAAAGCAAGAATCCTACCTTGAGAACTGTATGAAAGTCTGTGATCATTATGAAATTCTGATGAAGCCATGATGAGGCTCAAAATCCATGTCAACGTCTTCCACAAAATTTCCATAATTTAGAAACCTAGATGATTTTTGGAGGGCTACCTATGTGCTAGAGAGTCGATACCATACCAAAATCGAAGCATAACAATTATGTCCTTAATGCTTCTTGCAAAGTAGCTGTTAGATATTCCTCTGTCTAATGGATACTTTTGTCCAACATTTTGTACTTTCTTCTGTGTCCAGATTCATGTTCTCAATCCAAAATGAAGAAAACAATGGTAATAAATGTTTCACAAGCAAAACATTAGCCTGATCAGTTACTAAAATATGGCTGTTTTTTTAACCTAGAAGAACAAAACAAAGAGAAATTTAAGTTAAGTAGAAATATCCTGAATGGACAGATTTACTATGTATTGCTGAATGGTTGCCAAAGACAAAACTACAAGCTCAACTTAGTACAGTTAAATTAGACCATGTCTTTTCTTTAAGTCTAAATAAATATTCCAAAATTCAAACACAAATTTAGAAATCTTAATGGTTAGCAAGAAAATATTAAAGCTACTTAACAAAGCCCACATCAAGGAATTTTGAAGCTAAGACACATAGTGTTTGTCTGGTATGCAAGTTTGACCCTTAGCACAAGAAGAAAAAGAAGGAAGGGGAAGGAGCAGAAGGAGATGACACAGGAGCAGGAAGAGGAGGAGGAGGAATTTTGTTAAAAAAAAAAAAAAAAAAAAACTTTGAAGATAACAATGACTGGATACACAGAGCTAATCTCCTTTGGATGCATTCTTTTTAAAACCTGAAACTGGTGGTTCATGCCTATAAATCTTAGCTACTCAGAAGGCTGAAATCTAAGGATCACAATTTGAAGCCAGTCCTAGCAGGAAAATCTATGAGACGCTGCTCTTCAATTAACCACCAAAATACTGGAAGTAGAGCTGTGGTTCAAGTGGTAAAGCACTACTAGTCTGGATCAAATAAGCTCAAGGACGGTGCACAGACCATGAGTACTATTAGAGTACAGTCCCCCAATACTAGGGTCTGTGATCAAAGGTACGAGTGTGACACAAAAGCAGAAGTTAAACAGAGTTTTATTCCACACCTTGCATGGAGAATCATACTGACCAGTCAGGGCCATCTCTAAGATGTGAGTGAGAGGACCCCGCCTAATCTTACAGGCTATTTTTATAGGCCACCAGCCATGTGTTTGGGCTTGGCTATACACAGGTGGCCAATGGCATCTCAACATACTTGAGGGCTGGGGCGACCACTGACACCTTTGCTGTTTGAAAGGACCTATCATCTAGCTGGGCTTCTGGAGCACTTCTCTGATGACAAAGGAAAGGGAGGGAGTTTCCTGGCAGGCCAAGGGGGCAGAGTGGGAGAGGAATTCTGGTAACTCCACCTGGTTTAACTGCTCTTGTAATCTGAGCTGTTATCAACCCCCCTCTGCCCCCCCACCTTGAGTCAAGTACTCCTTTGTCATGAAGATGGGAAATGCCTATAGGGGATGAATTTGGGGGGAAGTCAAGAAAGGGGTCCCTTCAAGTACAAATCCCAAGATCAGTACATTCGTGCATGGACCCTGTGCATGCACACACATGCATGCACACACACACACACACACACACACACACACACACACACACACACATTTAGAAAAAAAAAAAAACATAGGAGACTAAGACCTAAGTATTACACTAGTACTGGCAAAAATAAAATAAAATGAGGAGTAGATTCAATATCTAAGGTCATTCTACGTAATTGATAAACAGTACATGATTCCATTCCTTAACATGCTTTTTACATTCCTTCATATCCAGAAATCATGCTGTTTTATTCTTTTGTTCTGACAAACGTAACTACAAATGCTGTGACATTTATCAGCTAACTTTGAATACTAAGACAGTGTCACAAACTCTAGTTCTAAAATGTTGGAGCATCTTTACTCTAAGCCTTGATTTTACCTGAAAGCCTTCAATGACTTAACAAAGCAACTCAAATAAAGAAATTTCAACACTGTAGATTGGATTTCAAAAAAAATTTTAAATTCATTTAAATATCGTGCCTCATCTACTTCACTTTAAGCTATCAATCTCACTGAAAATTCATGACATTTTGTTCAGAATATTAACCTAGCTAGTTACCTGATTTCCCAGCATATAGCACATTAGTGAAAAGAAAACAGAAAAAAAACTGAGGAATTAAAATTAGCTCACTGACAGCAAAACAGTCCCCGAAAATGAAGATGAAACTAAAAGGGAGTTTTAGAACCTAAAAGCAATTCAGCTTGGTATAGAAGCAAACCATTCTTTAATAATTTGACATTTTCTCTTGAGTATATGTGAATTGTAGCTCAATATCTAATTTTCATAGAACAATGCCTGAGCCAAGGACAAACACTTAAACTACTTTTAACAAAATAAATTACTGTTAAGATAAAGTATACAAATGTTTTAGAAAGAATTTTCATCTTGAAACTCTTAATATATACGGTTATTCTATAATAAACACTTACTTGCCTATTCCGTTGGTTTTAAAAAGAGGGGATGACCATAAAAATTAACAGTGTGCTACTACTAATGAATATTTAGTATGTTGAACTGGAAATGTAACAACATTTAGACTTTTATGTGAGATGGCTTAATCTGTGAATCTGGACATCCTTGTTTCATACTTATCCATGATTTGTGTGTCAACTTGTCTATCTGGAAGTCACTGTGTTAGTTATCAACAGATTATGAGACCTAAAGCATCATGACTTCACAGTTTCTATGAGCCCAGTGGTTAAATAAATTAATTAAATAATAGTAGTTAATGAATAAAACATTAAGATAATTAATTTAGACATGTAAAAGGACATTTAAATAGCAAAATAGAAAATTAACTTATGAGAAACACTTCATTCCCTATGGTGGTACAAATATTGGTTATAAAAACATAAAACAACCACAACCTCTTAAAATTCCTTACATCTGCATCTACAGGTTATTAAACCACTAGACCTTGGAAAATCTAATCATTAACCAAAAATATTATTTTACTATGTTTAAAAGACAATAACAACATCAGAATACAGAAAGGATTAAGGGATAGAGAAAAGACTAAGATACAATCTTTGCCCTTGAGAAGCCCATAATCTAAATGGCAGATAAAGTCAAAGCAGACATATACACAATTAAGTTATACGTCAGAAGGGATCAGATGGCTTGTAGGTGAGAGAAGAATAAATCAAAACTTGAGAGAGGAAAAAGGCCCCATTTGTGATAGCTCCTGGAAATGAATGAAATTTCATAAAGTCAACTGGATGAAACTACTCATTGCAAATACGATACATTCCAGAAGGTATTATTGGCCAGTGAGAAGAAGAGATCTAGTATTAATAATAATAAAAATAGCAAATTTTGCATGGTATCCTTAATATGTGGCTATTAAATCCAAAGAGTACAAGAGCAAGGACTCAATATCTGCATACCCAATGCTATGGACACAGTAATGGAAATATAAACATGACTATATAGATATAAAAACCTATGACTCTATAGACATGTTTTATTTTCTAAAATTAATATGTTTCTATGACATACAAACCCTTAGCCTAATTTTGATTAAGTTCTAAATACTAAGTCCCAGTGATTGTAAATAGAGATTACCTTCTTGAACACTTGTTTGTTAAACCTGTCATTTAAAATATGATGTAAAAATCAATGTTAATAAAGAAAAAAATAGCAAATTTAGTTCCTATGCAGAAGGCTAATAAGTAATATCTGCTAAGGCAGTTTAAACACAAAGGATAGAATATATGTTATTTCTTTTCATCTTCACTCACAACACACTTATGAAGTAGAAGCTATTGGCCTTGTGGTTGGACAGAGTCTGATAGAACCTGTGATATTCTGCCCCTTCATATTCAAGTGTGATAATCCCCTCCTCAGGAACAATTTAATTCTAACCATGAAAATAACTCAACATTGAGGGGATGCCATCCCATTCTTAGATTAGGAAAGGTTCCAACTTCCATCTTGCTAGCCAATTCTTTGTTGTTAGCTAAAGTGAGACAAATTGTTAAATGGAAGCCCACAGAAAAAGAAATAAGAGCAGTCTCCTGATATCACCAGCAAGGAACTGAGGCCACAAAAAGAATGGAAGAAACTGAATCCTAGACTAAGATCACAGTTCTACTGGTAGAGCACTGCTTGGCAAGAAAGACGCCACAAAGAAATTGAATCTTGCCTCTAATGAGTGAGCTGACAAAGCACATCTTTCCCCTGTCAAGTTATCTATTAAAATCTTTGCCAATTCTTTACTAGCAGCTTTAGGGAAAATCCTGAGGAACAGCACATAGCCAAGCTATGCTTGGGCTTTGGGGTCATAACAACTGTGAAGTCATGATGTTTTAGGTCAGGTAGTCTGCAGTAATTTGTTATGCAGCAATTGATAACTAACACATTCACTAATTCCCAGGTAGACAAGTTACACAGAGGTCATAGATAACTCACTATTAAGAAAGGAAGTCCAGTTTCACACATTAAGCCATCTCACATAAAAGTCTAAATTTTCTATATGTTGTCACATTTCCAGTTTAACATATAAACATTTATTAGCAGTAGCACACAATTGTGTGAGATGTGTGTGTGTGTGTGTGTGTGTGTGTGTGTGTGTGTAAGCTACCTGTAATCCTAGAATCCTAGCTACTCTGGAGGGAGGCATCTGATCACTATTGGAAGTCAGCTCAGACAGGAAAGTCCATGAGACTCATCTCCAGTTAATCAAGAAAAAGACAAGAGGATCTACAGCTCTAATGGTAAGAATGCTAGCCTTAAGCAAAACTGCTCAAGATCAGCACCCAGGTCCTGAGTTCAAGCCCTAGCAGACACACACACACACACACACACACACACACAAATAATGTCCATTAATGTGAATAGTAGCTGGTAACTACATACTTGTTTCATCTAAAAATTAATCCTAGAACTATTTAAGACAAGCATTATATTTATAAATTTATAAAGTAACTAAAACTTACAAAGTAACTAAATCACACTATTGATCAGTAACAGTAATGACAGGAATCCAGTGTAGGGGCCAGGAGTATGGCATTGTGGTACAGTGCTTGCCTGGCATGCATGAAGCCCTGGGTTCCATTCCTCGGCACTATATACACAGAAAAAGTTGAAAGTGGTGCTGTGGATCAAGTGGTAGAGTGCCAGCTTGGAGGAAAGCCCAAGGAAAGTGCTCAGGCCCTGAGTCCAACCCCAGGACTGGGAAAAAAAAAGTTTATTTGGTTTACAATCTATTTACATATAATCTCCATACTCCCAAACTTAAGGGTACTAAAGTATAATTATTACTTTGTGAACATTTATTTTTAGTGTTATCATTTTTTCAAGTCCCTAGAATGTTTTGAATAATAATGTGATACATTCACTAGATTCTTCATATACTCTATGCTATAATCTCCCTTTAAAGAAAAAGTTAGAATTAACATATTTCAGTCCATTTTTTCCTCTGCTTTCCTGGATATTGAAATTAATGTCAAACTTCCAGAATAATTAGGTGGGTTTGGGAAACTGCTTTTTCCCCCTTGAAAAATTCTTCATCTTCACAATTTTTGTAAATTTTACTCTTACCCACCTTAAAAGTATCCTAAAAAAACATCCACAAAACTAAGGCAGAAGTATTAAGACACTATGGAACAATTTGGCCAAAAGTAGACTAACACAATTTCAAGATTCGAAGTAAAAGGGGCATTGGTGCCTAAGTAAGAAATTAGGAGCTCTGAAATTAAACAAATCAGAGATATGGTCTTATTCCATCACTGCCTATAGTATCTGACCTGTGAGCAGTCAACAAATTTGAAATTGGGGAGGTTTTTTTTCCCTCCTCCCTCCCTCACTGCTTTAACTCTTCACATTCTTCAAAGAGTTTAATGAAGTTACCAACTATATTAGTGCTTAATTGGCTAGAGTTCAGCCAAAATCAGTTATCTGTGGTAAGGCACCTCCATAAAACAAGAGAATTCTACTGACACCTGCTAGAAATGTTGATGTAGGAACTCTAAGTAAGAATGTGTGGAATTTGACTTTTCCAGCTAAAGTTGCTAAAGTTCAAACTAATACTCACTCACCAAACAATTGCCCAGAAATCATAAAGCATTAACCCTTTAAGATGTGTAGCACAAGTATTAGTATGGTGTGGAAAGCATATTTTTTAATTTGATTTTAATTTGATTTAGTTTGATTCCAAATTACCAAACTTCTCAGGACCTGTCAACTCATGATGACAACAACTAACTGATAAAAATTCATTCAGAAGATATTTTACATTTGATATAGTGACTGCATACCTCACTTTAAAAGTTAAATGTCAGTCCTCCTCATTTTATTATATATCAAAGGCCTCCCTTCAAAAGTAGTTTTACATTTCTCTTTTCCTAAAAAATATGGAGCAATTGAATACAATAAGAAACTCAGTCGAATAGGTTGTATTGTCTTTAAAGCAAATGGCAAAGAACTCAGGTTATAATTACTTATAACTTTTAATTTTGAAAACATAATTTTCTATTTTATTTTAATTATATATATGATCTTTTTCATAATACAAAATCATAAAATTAGGGAATCATTTACCTGCTTTCATAGATCAAAGCTGTACTACCTGAGTTGAAAATACAGTCAGACAATTTTCAATACAGTGATCCCTTCAGTAGTTTCCCCTGGCTGAGGTTTACTTTTTCCTCTGTCATCTGTACTTCCCACTCAAGTGATCAGGAAATAGCTAAGGTAATAATTTTCTCCCATGAACTATTATTATGGAGATAGAGAACATGTTTAGCAAACTTCTCCATTGCTTTCCTCCATCTTTACTTATTTGAAAGTTAATTTGGTCTCCACAGAAACAACAATATCATGTATCTTACAAGTATTTACTTTTTATACATGTAAATTAATTTCTCATTTCACTGTCTATTCTCTCAGCAAATATTCTTCACCTACTATATGCTAAGGAAAACACTAGATTCAAAGCATAAAGGTTTGTGGATTATTTATAAACTTTATGCGATTAGTCACTAAGAAGAGATATGGTTAAACACTTAAAATATTTTGGAAAAGCAAAAGAGCCCAAAGCAAAAAGAACAAAATTTACCAAAATAAAACTCTAAAATACATACTGTCTCAAATTCGTTTCCTCAAATAACAAGGTAAAAATTTTAATCCTTTTCCTGAAAACAGAAACATTTCCTTTCTTGAATTTAGTAAAAAGGTTGATAATCAACTTTTAACCTTTGGTAGAACTAAATATCTTACCCTTCCTTTCCCCCAAATATTCTAAATCTGTCATTAAGCCTTCCTAATATAATAACACTTTTCATTCTGTCACTAGCATCACAACCAGGGCAGGAGTTGGAGTAAAAGTCAACCGTAGACCATGAGTAGCTACTAGTGGTTGCTAGGGAATGAAGAGGAAGTGGAAAGAATGGACAAGGCTAGGAATATTCATCTCCCAGGTATGAGAGCAGACACGTGAAATATCCACAACAGTTCAGGTCTTGGGATTCACAAAAATATTAATGTCGCTACTCCGATTTTGCCATTTGTGACAAATAAATGAATATGATTTGTTTGATATCAACTTATTTGCCTCTATGTGCTTTCTTAAAGGGAAAAAACAATAACATTGATCACATTTAAGCAATGAATAGACCAGACTGCCGCTACCACTTTGGTAAAAACACAAAAAGCAATTATCACCAAAATTAATTTTCTTTTTTTTTCAACTAAACCATTTTTATGTTGCATTTCTTTAAGTCATGCTGTTTCAACTCAAAAAGTTTCAGCTTATCAATTACAAGTTGTTTACTCCCCCCCAAATAAAAAAAAACTGAACATAAAAGAACATGTTAAAAATTACACTCCGGTGTCTTTTTTAACGTTTCAAGCATTGATTCTGCTTCCCTTTTCCTCCTCCTGCTCTGCATACCCTCAGCACCCCCCCCCACTACCCGCCCCCCATTCCACTTCATCCAGACAGAGGGTAACAGTCTAAGCTGCCCTGGTTGAGTTGATCCTAAAGTTAACATTCAGCAGCCCATTTCCAGACAGCAGCGCTAAATCTATTTGGATAAAACGCGTGTGACCCAGACAGTTGGCATTTGGCCCAAAAGCGTTGCACCGGCAGCTCAAATAAAAACAAGAGTAAGAAACTCACTCTCTTGTTCCCTCTCAGCGCGCTTTCTCACCCTCTCTTGCTCTCCTAGCCTCTAGTACAACAAGGGAGGAAATTATCAAAGATAGATACTTTGGCACACATTATCAGAAAGAGGTTTACCAATAGTCCCTCCGGCACCTTCCCCCCCTTCCCCTTCACCCTCCCCCCCCAATCCCTGCACTTTGGTCCCACACACCATATATACAGACAGACATACCCTGATAAACAAGGCTCCAGAGGGCTATGAGTCTAGCACGTCCCAAATGGCCAAAAACAAATCAAAAACACACGCCTCCATCTCTTTGATTAGCCTATTAAGAGCTTAGCATATCCTAGAGCATCAGGCTACAGCTAGAACATTATTGCTATTCTTTGAGCCAGGCATAAAATATGCACTTGTCTGAAGACAGAAGATACTGCCATGAAATTATAAAATGCAGAAGGCTTAAGAAAACTGGAAACGATTTAAAACACAAATATTATTAAGACTTTCTTCATCACGATTTGGTGATTAGTTAAAAGACCGAAATAACTATAATAACAATCACTTCACAAAACACGAATATTCATATAATAAGCAGAATTTGCATCATAAATACTTGCGAGTCTTAGAATTGAACACAACTCCCGAGTAGTCTAGAGTTAAAATGATTTCTATCTGTAAAATGAGTTCAGTCCCGAGAGAGAGAGAGAGAGAGAGAGAGAGAGAGAGAGAGAGAGAGAGAGAGAGAGAGAGAGAGAGAGAGAGAGAGAGAGAGAGAGAGAGGAGAGAGAAGAGAAGAGAGGGGAAAGGCGAGAGGAGAGAGGGCAGAGGGGAGAGGGGAGAAGAGAGGGTGTTAGTTTTCTAAGCATTATTAGGAAGGAAAGCAAAGTACAAGCTTTGTTTTTTTTCCTTAAAAAAGTTTCATTGAATATTGTGAAGTCTTCCTTACCGTTTTCATCTTCAAATTCTGATTTTAAAAAAAAAGTAAGTTTCAAACAATAGAGATTGCAATGGACGACTCACGTACTCCCTCTCCTTTTTTTTTTTTTCCCTTTTTGCCCCCCTTTGCAAAACCACACCAGCCAGTTATTCTGCAGCCAGAATAAAACCCTATAGTCTGGCTAGCCCGGGCTTTAGAAAACCGATTTTCCGATTTGGCAGAAAAAGAGATGCCTCCAATACATCCAGGCTATCAACCTGAGATGTGCCTTTGCACAACCACCTCCCCCTCCTTTTCTTTCCCTCGCCCCCCTTAAAAAAAAAAAAGAAAGGATATAAAGAAAGAAAAGAAAGGAGAAAAGGCTAATTGGGGATGGAAGTGGTGCCCTCTCTTCCTGGACAGCTTAGTGCCTTTGCTATGCAAATAACATGTGCAGAGCATCAAAAGGTATCAGGAGAAAAGAAGACAAGAGGAGCAGGAAGGGCAGCAAAGTTTTGTTGAAGTAGCCCTAGATCTCACTACCGGCCCCCAGCCAACTTGAATTGATTGCAGCGAAGAAATTTGGCAGCTTTTCCTCGGAGGCAGAGCACACTGACGTCAGTCTGCAGATGTGCCTGGGCTGCGTCGGGTGCGCATGTGTCCTGGGTCGTCACGTGGAGGGGGAAGGGAGGTAGAGGTACAATCGGGGTAACCAACTACCAGCCATTCAGTAGGGTTGAGACAATGTCAACTTTTCCACACCGTGAATGAGAAAAATTCTGGCCCCGGTAACCTCTCTCCCCTAACCCACTCCGCCTTTTCTCCTCCTCCTCTTCCTCCTCCTCCTCTTCCTCTAACCTCTTTTTTAGAAATTCTGGCTTGGTTTGTGATTAGTGTTTCTTGGAGAAAGAAGAAAGGAGAGTTGAGTGGCTTTAGATGGACTAGTGTCACTGTTAAAAATCTGAAGTGTCATGCTCTGTATTTTCTTACGCCAAACAATTTTAAAAACATTAAGTTGCACATAAGCACTGCCTTTGAGGAATTTTAAGGCAAATTTTAAATCAGTGGAGCAGGCAGATGGAAAGACTCCGTAGCAACGTGAGTGCAAAAACGCCTGCATCTCCGACAAGGTGACCACCAAAAGGAAAGTAAACCAAACGGAGACCTGCACATTTTCCATGATTATGTACTTAAGGCTATGTGGGGCTTTAAAAAGAAAAAAAGTGTTGGAGGGGGGCGGTAGAAAGAAGATTCCATTATTTCCAGATGAGTGTGAGACTGGACGGTGTTTTAAACTGCCACAGGGGAAAGCTACAAGTGTGTAGATTATTTTTTTATTTTAATGAAAATAAATCCCAAATCAGCTTTTCCCTCCCCTCCCTCCCAAAAGGTAAGGAAAAAACCTAAGAACTTCGCTGTGATCTCAAGATAAACAAAACCTCTAAACTGGTTCTTCAAGCTCCCAGCCCCCTCCTCCCTTCCCCATCCCCTCCCCCCTTCCCTTGCACACCAGCTGCCAGTCCAACCTTGAAGGATAAAATGCCACTACACTGTAGCACTTTCACTTTCATCTGCTGGGACAAAGCCACTGGCATTAGGCTGTGGCGAAAATATCCAAAATGTTTTCCATGTCCTAAGCAAGCAAACAAAGTCCTGGCACACAAATCGGAAACAGGAAGGGGGAAAAAAAGTGAAAATAGTTCAGAAGGCATGTTGCTTTTCAGTGGTGTAATGGGCTGCATCATTTACCTGTCTCGACCACTGGGTGTGGGGTAGGAAGCTGTTTTAAGAGTTCCTAATATTGGGAGAGGGGAAGAGAGGCAATTGACGATTGGAAATTCCAGTCCTTGGTTAAACCAAATCCATTTCCCATGGCCGGAACCAGAAAGGAGAATTGAACCAGAGGAACAGAGATAAGGTCTTTTTAAATACCAGAGCTTGAATTTCTAGCTTCTGCTAGCATTATTAACCATTTTAATTTTTTTTCTACATGCACCAGAGGTCGTAGGTATAATTATTCTGGTATATCCATGAATGGTTGGCTCAAAGAAGGCATGAATTAGATTAAGAAAGTCCAACAATGCATTTGTTCCAGTGCTTCCTCAAGGCTGGAAAGGGGAGAAAGCATTTGTCCATGGTTAATAGTCCTTATCTTGACCTTCATCAGTTGGATGAGCCAAACACTACTTAAATTATAGGAATATGTTCTGTGGTGGACATCTGACAGTTTTAAATGAAGACTCATTTGGGTGTGTGTGTAGAAAATATTTGAAAAGTGGCTAAGATTCAGCAGTAATTGTTAACACCCAAGAGAGCACAGAACTTTTTACACAAAATCACCTGTTAAGTAGACATGAAACTTAACCAACCTTCTTTGATTTTTTTTTTCAGAATCTAATATTGAATAGGTACAAACAGCTCAGAAAAGTCAAGGATTAAGAAGTAATCATTTATATAAGGTACCTGAAAAGGTTTTTTTTTTTTCCTCAAGATAAACTACCCTAAGTAGCAGCAGCATTGTAAAGCTTATACACTGAGAAGTGCATTGACTAATTACTTATTCAAAGAGTGCCATCCTGTGTCTAAACAGAGTAATGAAAATTTTCCAACAGATTTCTCATTTCTAAACCAGTTAAGACTATTATTATAGTGAAAAATCATCAGTGTAAGGCTAGCGACAAGTGTCTGTTAAATTGCACATGTGAATATTTTAAGTGTTTTACAGAAAACTTCAGCATACATAAAAGAAGTATAAAGTACCCCCAATGTAGCCAACATCCAGTTTTAACAAATGTCAAAGTATGACCAATCTCATTTATATCTCCATCATACTATTACATTCCAATTCACTAGAATATTTTGAAACAATGAAATAAATTTCAAATAATAACATGATAATAATAAAATCAAGCTAAGTAAGTGACAGAGGTAAAACACTTGCCCAGAATTCATGATGTCTTGGGTTTGATTCCTAAGAAAATAAACAGCAAATAAATCCAATAATAAGCCAAAATATTTTTTTTTGCCAGTCCTGGGGCTGGAACTCAGGGCCTGGTCACTGTCCTTGGGCTTTCTCAAAGATAGCTCTCTACCGCTTGAGCCACAGCACCACTTCCAACCTTTTCTGTGTATGTAGTAGCAAGGAATCAAACCCAGGGCTTCATGCATGGTAGGCAGGCACTCAACCACTAGGCAACACTTCCAAAATATTTTACACACATAATTTTTTTAGCCTGATAAAGATTGCTCAGTCTATTCACTCGTTTCAAGAACGACATATATTAACTATAAACATGTACAAAGGATCTCTAAAATTCTCTCTGTATGCATTAACTGACATCTCCCTAAACCTATCCATGCCTTCAAATCTTAAATCTCTTTATTCTCTCATTTCTTGTTTTCTACATCAATATTTTGCTATCTTAATACTAAATATTCAGCATTTATGTTAGCATAGAATTTTTAATGTGACAATGTGATGTAACCACATTATCAAAAATTTTGGCAAGGCTGAGTGGCTCACACCTGTAATCCTAGCTACACAGGAGACCAGGATCTGAGGAACATGCTTCAAAGCCAGCCTAGGCACAAAAGTCCATGAGATTATCACCAATTAACCACTAGAAAATTGGAAGTGGCAAAGTGGTGCTGTGGCTCAAGGGGAGGGCAGTACCTTGAGCTGAAGAGCTCAGGAACAGCGCCCAGACCCAGAGGTCAAGCCCAACAACTGGGGAAAAAAAAGGGTGCAGTAAAAGAGAGCTACTAGCTCAGTAGTTAAATGTCTGATTAACATACAAAGGCCCAAAACTGATCTCCAGTACAGGAGGGAGGCCCACTTTGTACTGGGTAAGATGAGGGAGTTAGGTTCAATATTCAAATTGCCCATTGTGTGTTTTTGATGTTTTTGTCAAATATCAGATGGCTGTAGGTGCATGGGTTTATTTCTGGGTATTCTATTCTATCCACAACTGTGTGTTATTGTGCCAGTATCATGCTGCTTTTATTAGGGCTATGTAGTACTAACTTGAACACAGTTATCGTGATAGCTCAGCATTTGCTTCTGGTAGTATACCACTGCTGATCTATAAGGTCTTTCCATCTTTGGTGTTTTCAATTTGTTTTCTCAAGATTTCATAGTTTTTCATTCATTTCACTGTAGAGATCTCTTTTTCCTTCCATTGCTAATTTCCAAGGCATTTACTTTAACCCTTAATTTCTTACTCAAGAAAAGCTACTGTTTTTTATCTTCTGTATCCTTTTACATACTACTTATAAAAGGGATAATCCAATGTTTCCTGTTGTTAGTGTTCCTTTTTCTGTACTATACCAGCTAATATACTAAGAATATTGAAAATGAGTCAAGAGGCTGGCTACACCTGTAATCCTAGATACTCAAGAGGCTGAGAGTTGAGGTGAGGATTGTGGTTCAAAGCCAGCCCAAGAAGCAGTCTGTCAGACATCTTATGTCCAATTATCCACCAGTAAATCAGATTTGTGGCTCAAAGTGGTAGAGTACTACCCTTGAGCAACAAAGCTCAGAAACAGCACCCAGGACCCAAGTTTAAGCTTCATGACCGACAAAAAATTAAAAAAATAACAATGGGTACTTACCTCATTCTTTACAGGAATCAGTTTGTCTGGTCTTAGGCTTCTCTTGGTTAGAAGATTCTATTACTCCATTTAGGAATTGTCTTCTAGATCTTCCAATTTATTGAAATAGAATTTTTTAATTTTTCTTTAATGATCTTATGAATTTCACTAGTACTTATTGTGATATTTATCTCTCATTGTACTGACGGTTCTCCCTTTAAATTTGGATAATATTTGTAAATCTTTTTTATCTTTTCAAAGAAACAATTTCTTGATTTTCTGTATTACTTGTTTCCTAATTTATCTTTGCTCTTAATTAATCTACTGCTTTTAATTCTGGCTTTCTCCTGTTTTTCTAAATTTTCGTGGTACATAGCTATTATTTTTTGAGATCTCATGAGTTTTAATGTTTGGCTTTCCCTCCGATCCAAACTAGTAAAGCCAAGCGAAAACAGACTGAAACCGAGTCAAAACAAAATTTCCCTTTTTAGCTGTACCAGAAATGATGATATAATTATAACATCAAATACAGAAAATATGCTATAGCATCTCAGTACACAGGAAGTGAATTTTCAACCAGAGAATTCCTCCCATCCCCAACCTATGCCAACATATTAACTAACCATTAACAAAGTTAAAGATACTTTTTGTGGTTTATTAAAGGTATTTGTTTTTGATTATACTAACATCAACAAAGAATGTGGTATTACTGTCAGCTATTTTACATTACAGGATGTACATCCTTAATTCAAAATCCCAAACTGGAAGATCTAGCAATCAAAAAGTTGGAGACAGTAGAGCACTTTGATTGCTGATTCATGGAAGTAGTGATAGAAGTAGAGGTATAGTTCGAGTGGTAAAGCACCAGCTGGGAACAAATACTGAGTGAGAACGTAAGGCCTTGAGTGAACACTTAGGCACCAGTAAAAATTAAATACTTTTTTAAAAGATTGTGGATTAGCGCTGGGAGTTTGGCCTAGTGGTAGAGCTAGCATACACAGAACACCAGGGTTTGATTCCTCAGTAAGAAGTCCGTAGTGGTGCTGTGGCTCAAATGGCAGAGTGCTAGCCTTGAGAAAGCCCAACGACAATGCTCAGGCCTTGAGCTCAAGCCCCAGTACTGGGGAAAAAAACAAAAAGATCTAAGATTTTCAAGTAGAAATTTATGCTAATATTTCAAAAATCAAAAGTAATCCAAAATCACCAGTACAGAAAAAAAGCTTCAAACTGAACCCCTCTGATTCAAACATTTCCATCTGTGTCATACCTAAGCCTATGAAATAACAAATTCTAAATACTGCTTTTTCTTAATCAGTGAATACTGAAACTATACAAATCTAAGTCTTTGTAATATTTTCCAACACTCAGAACCACAAAAAGCATAAAAAGCTATAATTTTATACAGATTACAAATCAAGACTAAAACTATAGCTTAAAATTAAAGCAGGATGTGAAAAAAGACTTCTCAAATCAATGACCAAGCTGTTTATTGATATCTTTTGTAATTTGCAATAAGAACATTCACAGACCATACTACTACTTCCCCTAAAGAACTATGATTAGAGCGGGACGTGGTGGCTCATGCCTGCAATCCCAGCTACTCAGGAGACTGAGATCTGAGGATCAAGGCTCAAAGCCAGCCCAGGCATGAAAGAACATGAGACTTATCTCCAATTAATTGCTAGAAAACGGGAAGTGGGGCTGTGACTCCAGGGACAGGGCAGTAGCCTTGAGCTGAAGAGCTCAGGGACAGCTCCCAGGCGCAGAGTTTAAGCCCCATGAGTCCTCTCCCCCCGCAAAAAAAAGAATTATGATTAGGCCTAAACCACAAGAACCATCACCTCTTTTCCATAGTAAAGTCAAGGAATAAAATATACAAGTGTCAGGCATTATTGATGCATTTCTGAAATCCCAGCACTTGAAGTGGAGTAAGGAGAACTGGCTGAAAATTTAAAGCCAGCCTGGGCTACACAGTGGATCTTGTCTCAAAACCTGAAAAATAAACACAAGTCTATTTTCTATTCAGGGATATGTTATAGAACATTATTTGCTTACTTTAAAAAAGATAATGTAATTAAAGGAAGAGATGAATGACACACAGTAGAAAGCATTTTCAAGTACAAAAGCCCACATAAGTTTTCTCTTAGAAAACTAACAATATGGTTCAAAATTTTCTAGTTATACTTGTATGTAATACTAACTGAATACTTACTTTACCTACCTATGAAATGGTCTCCTTTATAAAAATATGAGAGAGCACTAACACTCAAAAGATTTTTAGAAACAAATTTATTTATAGAAACTTGCAAAAGGTTTTGAAAACAATTTTCTTGGTAATAATTAGCAGAAACAAAAAGGTGTTAACTATACTGTCAGCTGGTACTGAATACAGAATAAAAGATTTCATGGTAGCTTTATCTGTTAGTTTACCATATTCCAATGTTTAACAAACATAAGAAACAATATACATGAAACATATTCAATATTTTTAAATTATGTTTTCTAACTGGATATTATTTCAATTTTAAAACTATCTCCTGAGATGGGTAGCTCAGTGCTTGCTTACCTTGAACAAGGTCCTAGATTTGCTCCCTAGCACCATAAGAAAAAAACCAAAACTCCACATTTAAATGATCTTTCTTTCATTCTTTTTTTTTTTTTTTTTTTTTTTTTTGGTGTAGGGAGGAGAGATAATATTCTGGGGCTTGAACTCAGGGCCTCAAGCCTTTTCAATTATGGTTGGTGTCTCACTACTTGAACCATGCTTCTAGTTCTGGCTTTCTGTCAAAAGTAATTGGAGATAAAGGTATCAATAATTTGAGTACCCAGTCTGGCTTCAATCTGGGATCCTCAGATCTCGCCTGCAGACCTTACTCAACAGCCTCCAATGTGACAATTCTAGAAAATTACCAGCAACTTCATAAATTTACAATTTTTCAAAGAATATTAAATAAATTACATAAATATTTTATAAGTCTACAGTGTTTTACATTGGTAGTTGAAAACATCAAAGTACTAAATGAGTAAAAAAAATGATTCACTTCAAAAATGAACAGTTCAAAGTATGTGTTGGTTAAGTTTTAAAGTAGATCCAATGCCTGGCTTGGTGGTACACACCACAACCAGCACTGGAAAGATGGAAGCTGAAGGACATAGAGATGGCTATTAGTCTGGGCTACATACACTGAAAGACCTTGTTTAACAACAGCAAGAGGAACATGAACTATTAACTATGAACTATTACTGACTTATTCAAACAGTACTGTGTTTCCTTTATCCTTGGAAAACAAAATTATTTACAGTATGAAAAGACATAGCCTTTTACTGATGAAAGGCTTCCATTCTTATTCGTTTTGGATCTTCAGGATGTCTCAAGGCAATTCCATTGCGCAGCAGCAGCTCAATATAAGGTGGCCAAAAGGAAGCATCAATTTGGACATAGGGATCATGAGGAACATCAAACATTCTATTTATAAGAATCTAAGAGAAAAAGATATTATTCAAAATACACTTCAACTGGGAAAAAAAATCACATACCAACAAAGTTTTCCAAAGAATATCGATGACTTTTTCTTTTTCTTTTTTTTTCCTTTTCGCCAGTCCTGGAGCTTGAATTCAGGGCTTGGGCACTGTTCTTGAGCTTTTTCAAACATAGCATTGTACCACTGGAGCTAAGCACCACTTCTGGTTTTTTCTGTGTATGTGGTATTGAGGAATCAAACCCAGGGGCTTCGTGCATGCTAGGCAAGCACTCTAGAACTAGGTCACACTCCTGGCCCCAAATATTAACTTATTTTGAATAATTGTTTATAGCATAAAATTTTAAATATTATAATGGTTTCATTTTTTTAAGACTACAGATACAATTGGATGGGAAGCTTTTAAATGAACATCTGTATCTAACTTCCTAAAATATTTCCTAAGCCCTGGCTATAAAGCATTTATAATTCTTTCATTTCTTTTAGGGCTAATAAATTTTTAGGATAAAGAATATGAAATATAAAGTCATAACATAGTTGGAAACAACTTGCTTGTCAAGCACATGGGGGGGCTTGATTCCCAGCAACACACACACACACACACACATACACACACGTAGAGAGTTACAATTAAAACTGGGCACTGGTGGCTCACACTTGAAATTCTAGCTACTCAGAAGGCAATATAAGATCTGAGGATAGCAGTTCAAAGCCAGCACAGGCAGGGAAATCTGGACACTCTTATCTCTAATTAATCACCAAAAATCCAGAAGTGGAAAGTGGGTTCCATTGGTGGATCACAAGCCTTGAGTGAAAAAGCCAAATGAAAGTTTGAGGCCCTGAGTTTTAAGTTCTCATACCAAATACCACCACCACCACCCACACACACATTTAAATAAACTGAACAAAATGCACAGAAAGTTCAAAGGAAAGCTGGTAGTGTGTCTTAATATTTCAGAAGGAAAATGAAATCCTGGAGTGCTGAGTCACAGCATCATTTTTGGCATTTTGGTGATTAATTGGAGATACTTTTCTGCCTGGGCTAGCTTTCAAATGTGATTCTCAGATCTCAGCCTCTTGAGTAGCTGGGATTACAGGCATCAGTCACCAGTACCCCTTATTATTTTTTTAACATTGTATCCAATAGTCATATGCTAGTCAAGAATTATTCACTTGTATATCGGTTGATAGTTTTCTATATTTGTCATGTGAAGTGACAATTTTCATTTAATATGGTTAAGACATCGAGCTGGGCAACAGCAGCTCATGCCACTGGAAGAGGAGTGGGGGGGAGGAAGATAAACAGCTCAGAGACAGGGCCCAGACCCTGAGGTTCAATCCCCAGGACTAGCATCAAAGGGGAAAAAAAAAATCCAAAGAAAAGCAAGGCTTCAGGTACAGCTCAATGGGTACAGCCTGTGAAGCAAGCCTGAGGCCCAGAGTTTAAATCCCAGGAGAGCCGGAAAAAAAGAAAAGACAAGACATGCATGGAAACAAATTAAACAGTTTCATTATAAGCAGAAAACTGTGGAGTTATGCTAATTAGATTCTAATTATAAATCAATAAATGTATATTTCTTTTCAAAGTAATATAACTTATTAAGGAAGAGATACTGAGGCACTGTTCATAGGATAAAAGCAAAGAATTTTTTTTCATTTAATATAATGTAAGTTATCTTTTTAGGTACAGAGGTACTCTACTACTTGAGACACACATTTCAGCCACTAAAATGCTTGTACATTTACCAGTTTGCCAGTTAGTCAATGCTTCCTCTTCCTAGACTAATTTCCTTTATGGCCAATTTACCATAGATTTATACCAATAGTTGTTCCACCACTTGATCCATGCCTTAAAAAACAGGTTTTTGTTTTTGTTTTTGTTTTTGTTTTCTGCTTAAAGATGGAATCTCACAGATTATTTTCAGAGTAGGCTAATTTCAAATCTCAGTCCTTCAGGGTCCTTCCCGCGAATTAGGATGACAGCTGACTCATTTAAATATTTCTAAATATATTAAGTACTTAGTATGAATTTAGTAATAACTGAAGTTCAAATATATTTTAAGAGATAAAATAAAGTCCAAATAGAACAAGTTGGAATTATTCATTTTTCTTTTCATAATGACAAAAGAGTGGTTTTAGTTAAAGAAAATTTTGCTACTTTCTACTGTGTACAAACTTGTTGACTAACTACTAAGTACTATAAGGGAATATGAGTAAGACTTGAACTTTAATGACAAGTTCTTTTAAACATAAAAATATTCTTCCTAAGAGAATATAAATACTGTATAGTAGAGAAAATTATGAATATATTTAATAATGTCATTGAATTAAAGCAGGATTTTTTTTAAGCTTAACTATTCAGAAAAGGACTAATTAAGAGGTAGCTCTAAGACAACACAAAACACTTACCTCTAACATCTCATTCAATGTTATCAGCTGTGCAGTTGGTTCAACATTTGTCTTTAAGAAAAATGAGACATAATATTGAATTATACTGCAAGATTGTTAAAATTAACATTTCTTAGATGTAGTATTACAAGGAACTTTTACAAAGCTCATAATGAGGTGATTTTAAAAGGATCTTGAACACAACATATCGTACCTAAGTAAGATTTATAAAAAGAAAATTAAAGTTTCTGGTGTAAAATGCACATCTGAAATCACAGCACTAGACAGGAAAGAAAAGGCAGGAAGATCCTGACTTTAAGACCAGTCTAGGCTAAATAATAAGACCCTGTTTGAGGCACTGGGAGTTTGGCCTACTGGTACAGTGCTTGCCTAGCATGCACTCAGTACCATATACATAGAAATAGCCAGAAGTGGTGCTGTGGCTCAAGTGGTAATGCTCTAGGCTTGAGAAAGCCCAAGGACAGCACTCAGGCCATGACCATGAGTTCAAGCCTAGTCAAGGGACTGGCAAAAAAAAAAAAAAAAAAAAATATATATATATATATATATTATAATATATTCTGTTTGAAAAAGAACTCAAATGTTATAAAAAGAAAATATGCAAGCAGAAAAAATACAAAGATATCAGGGTTTTCTAGGCAGAATTAACACAAGGTATAAGGCACAAAAATGTGACAAATTACTGCACACCTGCTGAATCTGCAGCAGAATAGCTAGATTCTCTTAAATACAGGCAGAGAATGACCATGATAAAGCTAAACAAAGTCTAAAGTATAAATCCACTTAAGAATTCTATAGACTTTATCCTAATAAAGGCCAATATTTCTAGCTAAAAACTATTGCGCTTATATTTTATTTACTTTTTTTGCCAATCCTGGGATTTGAACTCAGAGTCTGAATGCTGTCCTTGAGCAAGCACTCTACCACTAGGCCAAACTCCTGGGCCAACACATATTTTAGAGAGATAATTCTGGTGGCATTTTCAACAATTTTGAAAGTTTTTAGTCATATATTGCTTTAAAGAATGGAACTGAAGTAATTGTTCATGAATTATGAACTATCATTGGATAAAATACTTGCACAGGAAAAGACATTTCACCATAATTACTATTTATGTTAAATTGCTTGACCTAACATATCTATGCCAACATTTAACTTATTTTAAAAAATAAATATAAACATAAAAAATGGTGTAACAGTAAAAATCAAAATCAAAAGCAAAATATATATACACAAAAAAACTAACAAATAGGTTATTACTACATTAGAGGGCACAAATTAGATTCAATTTATAAATTTAATCATTTCTGTTATCCATTTAGCAATATACTGTAAGAACTTCACCAATTCCTTTGATAATATTCAATATATTATTTTTTAATCCTAATTTTCTCCCTTCATACTGAGATAATTTTTAAAATGCATTTAACCAATACCATCTTATTCACCAAGTAGATTCTAGTTTTTTAATAAATATAATGGGATGATGGCAAATTTCTGCCATGTATCCATATATTTATATTCAAACAAGATAGGATTTCCCTTTAGGCCTACCCAAAACAATATTAAATACAATAATCTACATGAATGTCTCTATAAAACTTACCTTTTTCCTTTTAGTTTTTCCACCAGGCAGAGGAAAATGGTATTCAAGAAATTCACCCAGGGCAATCAAGAGTTTCTCCTTAAATTCTTTTATAGCAAGTATTTTACTTTTTATCTCATTATACATTATAAGCCTAAAAAAGAAAATTAAAAGAAAAATATTTAACTGGTAAAAACACCATGAATATATTCCCAGTTGTTCTTAAAGTTAATAAAAATCTTTGTTGAAACTTCATTTGCTCCAATTGAATAGTTTTATGAAAGTAATAATCTGAGCCGGATGTGGTGGATCACACCTGTAATCCTAGTTACCCAGGAGGCTGAGATCTGAGGATCAAGGTTGAAAGTTAGCCTGGGCACTAAAGTCTGTGAGACTATTACCTCCAATTAACCATTAGAAAACTGGAAGTGATGTTGTGGCTCAAGGAGTGGTAGCCTTTAGCTGAAGAACTCAGGGACAGCACCCAGGCCCAGATTTCAGGAAGGAAGGAAGGAAGAAGGAAAGAAGGAAGGAAGGAAGGAAGGAAGGAAGGAAGGAAGGAAGGAAGGAAGGAAGGAAGGAAGGAAAGAAGGAAGGAAGGAAGGAAGGAAGGAAGGGAGGGAGGGAGGGAAAGAGAGAGAGAGAGAGGGAGGGAGGGGGAGAGAGAGAGAGAGAAAGAAAGAAAAACAGAAAGAAAGAGAGAGAGGGAGGGAGAGGGAGAGAGAAAGAGAAAAAAAGAGAGAGTGAGAGAAAGGGAGGGAGGGAGGGAGGGAGGGAGAGAGGGAGAGGGAGAGGGAGAGGGGGAGTGGGGGGAGAGGGAGAGGGGGAGGGGGAGAGGGAGAGGAAGAATAATCTGTATATAAGAAAACTAATGGTACTACCAAGTTAAATCATTCATAAAATATCACGTAACTGATAATAGTATTTGAAAATTAAATTAGAACAAGCTGGGCCCAGTAACTTCTGCCTCTAATCCAAGCTACCCAAGAGGCTGAGATATGAGAATAATGTTTCAAATCAACCCAAAAAATCAAGTCCATGAGATTTATCAATAAATGGTAAGTGGAGCTGTGGCTTCAGTGTCAGAGCATGCTTGAACAAAAAAGCTTTGAAACAGCACCACCCAGACCCTGAGTTCAAGCCCCAGGACCAGTACACATTCAAGGCTCATGATTCCTTATAAAAAATTTCTCTACTAGCCGGCACAGTGGCTCATGCCTATAATCCCAGCTACTCAGGAGCCTGAGACCTGAGGATCACATTTCAAAGCCCCACCAGGGCACAAAAGGACCTGAGACTCTTATCTCTTAACCTCAAGAAAATGGGAAGTGGGGCTTAGCTCAAGGGTAGGGTGGTAGCCTTGAGCTGAAGAGCTCTGGGACAGCACCAAGGCCAAGATCAAGCCCCATGACCCACACACACACACAAAAAAAATCCCTTCTTTTCCTGTAATTTCATGTAACTTGGGGGAAACATAAACTTTCTACTACTTAAATCAAAATCTATAACACAAAACAAATTACCTCGACTTAGAATGCTCCTCAACCTGGCTTTCTAATTCCCTTTGGATTGTAGTAAGAGTTTCCATTATTTGTTGCTGTTCATCCATCCACTGCTGCTCTCTTTAAACAAATATATCAAATGAAACTATAAATAACAATTCAATGTATAAGTGATTAATGGTAATTTTAACACAAATATACCTTGCAATGTCTTCCTTTAACTTTTTAATCTTTGACTGCATGGTGGGAAGTATCATTTCAAGATCATGCTTCAATTTTTGTAACTGGAATAAAATAATTCATGGTAATTTCTCAGTTTTTTTAATCCCATAGTTTTATTTCTGAATAAATTTATAGATTAGTCTAGGATACCTCCACTCCAAAGCCAATAGTAAAAATACTCAGTCTTTGAAAGGATTAACATGCAAAACAAGTGCTACACTATAAATACATAAGGATAAGGAAGCCAAATACCAGTAGCTTGAACCTATGGTTCTAAGTACTCAGGACACTGATTCCAAGCAGCACAGTTTGAAGATTAAAACAGGAAAAGACAAGGTGGAAAGGTAGCTTAAATGAGAAATGGCCAGCCAAGTAAGCAAGTCAAACCATGTGCAAAGCTCTGAGTTCAAATCTTAGAATTAAAACAGGAAAATAATAACAATAATAGCCATTTTCAGCTACATATTTTATTTCCAAAATGAAGTAATGTAAAACACAGCTAGGTTAGGTCTCTTTCCTAAAGAGAATATACAAAAAAAGACACAATAACATCATTAAACCAATCAATATTAATTAGATAACTGGCCTCCAGGGATTGCTGAGGCTTATATATAGAAAAGTACAAAACACTATTAAAGTTACTCATATCTGAGTAGGATTAAAAAGAAAAAAAGCCAAGAAATCATACAAACTCAGGAGGATCAAAGCTAGCCAGAACAGACAAACCTGAGAGACTCATCAACAACTAACCAGCATAAAGCAAAACAAGGCTCAAGGGGTAGAGCACCAACTATGACCAGAAAAGGCTCAGTGAGAGTTCTAGACTCTGTGTTTACGGCCCAATATCAACAAACCAAAATAGCCAATAAAAAAGAAATGAGAAAAAAAAGAAAAACCAACCCACTGGTAAGATAAGCTGTTTAAAAACCAAATAAATGAAGACTTACATAACGGCATAGACTATAATTATTCCCTGAATCTATATTTAGTATATAATGTCAATTATCATATTAATTTATAATCAAAGGAGGTTTGATAAAATCAGTTCAAAATTTATATGGAAACACAATTTTGTAATGAACAACAAAGTTACACTTATACTACCTGACCTTAAGATATTAAAATGTTAGTAAACAAGATGTGATTTTAGCCTAAAGACAGACACAAAAAACAGAAACATCCACAATATAGAATGAAGAACAAATGGTGCCAGAAACATACATATATTCAGTTTTTCCCCCCTACTCATGGTTATGTTGTTTCAGTTACATGGGAGTTACAACTGAGAATATTAATTGGAAAAATCCAGAAATGGAGTCTGTAAGTTTTATAGTGCATGCTGTTCTAGATAATATGTTGAGCTCGCATACCCTCCTGCTCCATCACACTCCTTTGTCCTCTATGTATCCATGTACATACTATCCTCCCTCCTAGTGTTCACTTTCTGGCATCTCATTATTGTATATCTTGTATATACTGTATATCTTGCTGTGTTCAAGTGTCCCTTATTTTATGGCCCCAAAGCATAAGAGAAGTGGTGGTAGCAATTTGGATACAAAGACACAGAGCTTCTTTTAAGTAAAAAAAGAAGACTTAATA
Source organism: Megascapheus bottae (assembly GCF_031878675.1). NCBI lineage: Eukaryota > Metazoa > Chordata > Mammalia > Rodentia > Geomyidae > Megascapheus > Megascapheus bottae. The sequence goes on along the minus strand of NC_143512.1, from coordinate 48,453,896 downwards.
AGCAAAAAAAGAAAAGAATCATATGATAAGATTGCTAAGATCTACAGGACAACAACATTTTAAAACAACACATCTATGTACTTTATTTAGTTACTGCCAGTGTTTTACAGTAAGTAAATTTTAGCATAGGCACATAAGAAAAAAACATAATATCCAAAAGGTTTTATACTATACATGACCCAAGGCATATATTGGTGGATTTGGAATATATCCCTTTCTAGATAAGGAAATACTACTATAATCAATTTTCAACAATTCAAGAAACAAAAAAGGTTTTTTGACTGTTACTATTAGAACAACTAGTATACATATGGAAAAAAAACCATTTTGGACTATTTTTCAGTAACATATAAACACTAACTCAATGGGTAATAGACTAGTACACAACTAAACATTTCAAAATTGTAACAGAAATTACAGTAACATCTTTGTGACTGCATGAGTCAAAATATTCTTTAGATCTGAGCACAAATCTTAAGAAATTCCAGTTAAATTAGTAATTTGCAATTTAAAAACAAAACACTTTTAAGACAAGACTAAGACTAAGAAAGGGTTAAGTCAGAATAGTTAAGTGTTGAAAATCTTGTATATTATGAAGAAAAGAATATGGACAGAGTAGTCCTAGGCCCATTCCTGAAAGATAATCTATGAACTTGTATGCCCGAAGCCATAGGCTACATGGTGTGAGTTTGAAATACTATGCCTCTTTCTACACATCTTGTCCCATATGTCTCTTCCATTTAGCTACTCATCAATGCCTCTTGAAATATCTTTTATTATTTATTTGTAGCTGTGGGGCTCACTGAACTCAGGGCCTGGGCTCTATCCCTGAGCTCTTTTGCTCAAGGCTAGTGTTCTACCACTTTGAGCCACTGCTAGGCATGAGCCATTGGTGCTCGGCCTATACTGTGTGTGTGTGTGTGTGTGTGTGTGTGCGTGTGTGTGTGTGTGTGTGTGTGTGTGTGTGTGTGTGTGTGTGTGTGTGTGTGTGTGTGTGTGTGTGTGTGTGTGTGTATGCCAGTCATGGGGCTTTAATTCAGGGCCTGGACACTGTCCTTGGACACTTTCTGCTCAAGGCTAGCACTCTGTCACTTAGGCCACAGAGCCATTTCTGGCTTTTTCTGTATATGTGGCACCAAGAAATCAAACCTAGGGCTTTATGCATGCTAGGCAAGCACTCTACCTAGGCTACACTCCCAGCCCACTATCTTTTTATAATAAATTAAAAAGTGTGTCCTGAATTCTGTGAGCCTCTCTACCAATTACTAAGTTCCACTGCCACATTTTTCTGTACTTCCACAACTCAGTACCAACTTTGTGCTGGTAGTCCTGAACTACTATCATAAAGAACCATACATTGGACAGCTTCAAAAAAAATAGAAATTTCTCAAAGTTCAGTATGCTCGAAAATCTAAGATTCAGGTACCAGAATATTTACTAACTGGCAAAATGACTTCCTCATACACAATGTCTTTTTGCTAAGCCAACATATGATGTAAAGAAAAACCTTTCAATATTTATAGATGCTTGGAAGTATCTATAAATATTTATCCCATTTAGGAGTTCACCTTCAGGACTGAATCACTGAGAAGTCTAACCTCCTAAAACAATCATACTAGGGATACTTCAACACAATAATTATTTTTATGGGAAGAGGCAGAGCAACACAGATTTTTACTACACAGCAGAAGAGAAATATGCATGTAGTCGTTTAGCTGTGTTTTATACTTAATTTGTTGTCGATCATGGGATTTTGAACTCTAAGACTGGACACTTGAGCTCTTCAGCTCAAGGCTACCGCCCTACCCCTTGAGCCACCACACCATCTCCAGTTTTCTGGTGGTTAATTGGAGATAAGTTTCATGGACTTTAGTGCCCAGGCTGGCTTTGAACTTTGATCCTCAGATGCTGAGTAGCTAGGATTACAGGCATGAGCCACCATGCCCAGCTAAACTTTCATATTTAAGAGTAGTTTCATCTTAACATATTATGACCTGATCTTAAATAGTTCTAGTTATAAGTCATCTGAAGTTATTATAAATTTATGATTTACCTCTTCCTTTCCTAATGTAGTTAGAACATCATCAGTCAGAGGAATTACTACAAAAACAAAACACAAAATTATATATATAGTTAATATATAGTTAATATAGTTTGATTTTGCAGTTTTGTAAGATTACTCATACTTTACTTAAATATAGACATTTTATGGTACATATGTAGCTTTAAGGAATTATTTGTAACATCTTTGCACATCTAACAAAGTACATGTAACTTGGGTTAAATTTAATCATATTTATGAACTTTGTTTTCAGTATCTTTTTATTTTTCTAAGCTGTAAAAAGCAATTTGTCTCAAATTTGCCTCAAATTTGTCTCTGTAGTCATATGATTGAATGTACATACACACATATACATGCATATAAAAAATATAAATATAAAAACTTTTATTTACATCATTGTTGGCTTTAGAAGACTAGAATCTTATCAATATGCTATCCTTATCTTATTTGAACTCAAGAAGAATTCCCATAGAAACATTTCTAGCCATCTGGTATAGATCTAATTTATCATTTTAATGACTACATAATATTCCACAGTAAATACATATCATAACATATTGAGTGATTCACCTAAAAATGAGCACTAAATTGATACTTAGCTTTTAGTTATAACAAATGAGAATATATTAAGTATCCTTTTATGTCTTTATGTAGTGGCATTTTTATTTCCATAAAACATATTTCAAATGTGAAAGGGTATCAATGTATGTGAATTAATGCACCTTCTATCTGGCAAATATCATGTAACCCTTTTACTAATTACAATAAAAAAAAAACATATTTCAAAAAATGGAAATTTGCAGAATAAAATATATACTTTGAATTGTAGAAGATAGTACTACACAGCTTATTACTACACATATTTCTAATAGGTATTTCTATAGCTATAGTCTATTATATTAAGTATGTCCTAAAATATATATGGGGCAATGACTTAAACACAGAATAAAAAATTTTCTATCATTTTTACCAGTCTGAGAATAGCATTTAATTTATAATAAGAAAACGAGAGTTTACCTCTCTTAATTAATGCCTACTTAAATCAACTTCATATGATAGGCTTCTGAGATTTTTTTTTTTTGCCAGTCTTGGGGCTTGAACTCAGGTCCCTGGGCTTTCTCAAGGCTAGCACACTACCAGTTAAACTACAGCAACGCTTCTGTTTTTTTCTGTGTATGTAGTATCAAGAAGTCGAACCCAAGTCTTCATGCCTACTAGGCAAGCACTGTACCAGTAGGCCAAACTCCCAGCCCAGCTACTCTAGTAGCCATAGTTCTAGGTAGAACTTTTAAGGAGTATTCTAAAAGGGCTGTGCACTAGTGGCTCATGCCTGTGATCCTAGATACTCAGGAGACTGAGATCTGAGGATTAAAGTTCAAAACTAGCTAGGGCAAATAAAGAGATTTCTACCTCCAATTAACCACCAAAAAGCCAAAGTGGAATTGTGGCTCATGTGGTAGTGTGCTAGCCTTCAGCTCAAAAGCTCAGGGACAGCACACAAGGTTCAAAGCCCCAGGACCAGCATTAAAAAAAAAAAAAAGCATATTCTAACAGAAAACTTTAAAATATATGTCATTGGCCTGAATAAAACTGTTTGTAAGCAATGCCAGGTTAAGGCTAACATCTGTACAACTGTTCCCTGAAAGGGCTATATATTAAAGGAAAGAACACCAGCAGGTAAAGCTATAGGGAGATGAAGGAACCTGCAGGAGTTAGGTTCCCACAGAGAAAAGAGTGCCTTTTGGAATAAGAATAAAAATAATTTAACCTAGGACTCTGGGCACCTGTGGCTCACACCTATAATCCTAACTACCTAGGAAGCTAAAAATCTAAGAACTGAGATTCAAAGCTCACCTGAGCAGGAAAATCTGTGAGATTTTTATCTCCAATTAACCAACAAAAAAATAGCAGTGGAGCTGTGACTCAAGAAGTAAAGTGATAGCCTTAAGTGAAAAAGCTAACGGACAACAGCTGGGCCCTGAGTTCAAGTCCCAATACTGATAATAAATAAAACAAACAAGGTTAGAAGAATGGCTCATTTGATAGTGTTATAGTCATTAACAGGCCTTAGGATCAATCTCCTCAACTACAAAAGTAAAAACAGAAATTAAAGACTTACAGGTATAGATGTGGAATTCATAGAAAAATAGCAATTAAATAAAAAATTTAGGTGAAGCTGTCTGGGAAAATGAGAAGAAATTTCTTAGGACTGCTCAATGGGGAATATCAAAACAGCAATCATAAGTGGTAAGTCTACACTGGGGACTAACAATGAAATGGGAGAAAAGACACATTTTTCTTTAAAAACAAAAAAAGTGACAGAGGAAACAAATTATTAATAAAGCCAAACTAATGCACTTATATAGAATAATCACTTATATAGAAATGAAGTGGGGACCAGGAGTTTGGCCTAGTGGTAGAGTGCTTGCCTATCATGCCACATACCACATACATACATAGAAGAAAGCCAGAAGTGGTGCGGAGGCTCAAGTGGTAGAGCTCTAGCCTTGAGAAAATCCAAGGATAGTGCTCAGGCCCTGAGCTCAAGCCTTGGACTGGCAAAAAAATAAATAAATAAATAAATAAATAAATGAAGTGGCTTCCTGGTACATCTGGAACTTAGTTCACGTAGACCCAATCGATCATGTAATTCTTGAAAATACTAAATCCATTTGCCATTAATACGTTTACAAAAACACAAACTTAAAGAAAAAATTTACCTTCAGGTTTTTCATTCTGCCAGTGCTTGAGTTCAGCAGTCAAGCATTTCACTTGCATCATCAGTAAAGAAAGCTACAAAAAAGAACAAGAATTACATATTTCTTGTGGTATGCTTTAAAAAAAATAAAAAGATTTAACTTACTAATTCACAGGAATTTATACTGTATTTAATTAAAAGTAGAGGTCCAATTATATTTTCTTCCACATGGACACAGTTGTGTAACTACTAGTATCTAATTAATTCAATCACTTCTCATGGTACTAAGGCATGAAATCAGAAAGGCTAATCTAAGCCATCAGCTCTCTTTTTCTAAACATTCTTGCCCTGTTGGGACTTGGACCATAATCCTCCTCCAAAATATCGTATTTTAAACTCTTTACTGGATCCACTTATCTATCCATAAGCCAATCTCACTTCTCTTACTATAATGAACATTTTACCCAGAATAAAAATCAAAGTTCTACTGATGGTAAAACATCTTGTTATTACATATGTAACACGAAGATTATACCTGCTCTAATTTATTTTTAATGCTCTAATTTTTTACAGTTTATCCTAATAGAAACCACAAACTATTCAACTGTTAAATATATGTATGGCTAGTAAAGACAATTTTAAAAATGTCTTTTTTATATAACTTGTTTCAAACTATTTTAGAGTACTTCTTCCAACTCCTATATTAAAGAGTAGGGAGGGTTTTGGTTTTTTTTTTAACTGATTAAGAATACAAGTATTGACAAAGCGATTATATTTGGAATATAAACAGATACACTTCTTTAAAAAAAAAAAACAAATTACATTTATCTATTTTTCAAGAAGAGAAAAAAGGTTCATACCTGAGCATTTGAATTATTGAGTGTCTCAGTTCCAATGAGCGACCATTTATTCTGACACTTGAGTTAAAAAGTAAAAAAAAAAAGTTACACACTATAACCTATACATGATTCCTTTTTCTTCTATTCCAGTTGAATTTAGCATTCCTCTGCAATATACCAATACTTGATTTAAGAATCTGAAGTGAATACACACAAAAAGAAAAAGGAGTAATACTATGATGAAAAAAAACCTAATAGCTATTTTGAATTATAAGCTACATAACAGAACAAAAAATAGGAAGGAAACAAGAGGGAAAATATTGTAGAAAAATAATTAAATATATGAGAATTTAAAATCATAAGAAAAAAAACTTCAAGAGGCATTGTTTCTATACCATTAAAAATACCCAAAACTGTTAATATCTTGGAGGGAAAAACTGAGTAATTTACATCTTGCTTTATGTAGCAAGATTTGCTAAAATTCTTTTTTGTTATTGGTAGTTGTAGTTCTAGGGCTTGAATTCTGGATGTTGCACGTGCTAAGCAGGTGCTTTGAGTCACACCCCCAGTCTTTTTGGCTTTAATTCTTTTCAGGGTACAGCTTTACCTGGGCCGGACAAGACTACAACCCTTTCATTAATCCTACTAATTATTCTTCATATAACGGAAACAAAAGGTATGTATGTATGTGCTAGCCTACCTTACATTTGTTGAGAGGAATCCCATGAATGATTTTGCCTGGGCTAGTCTAGAACCACAAATATCGGATTCCTACCTCCCAGGAAGCTACACTTACAGGAAAGGAAGCTATCTTGCCCAGCTTTACTTTAAAATGCGACTTTTAAACCTAAAGTTACATACTAAAAAAATACCAAAAAAGATTATACAAATTATCTAGTTAATACATTAATGATACATAGTACCAAAGATTTTAGCTAAACATTATTATTTATTTTTTATTTATTTATTTTTTTGCCAGTCCTCGGTTTGAGCTCAGGGCCTGCGCACTGTCCTTGGACTTTCTCAAGGCCAGTGCTCTACCACTTGAGCCTCAGCACCACTTCAGGCTTTTTTTTTTTTCTATATATGTGGTATGGCGGAATCAAACGGGTCTTCTACCACTAGGCCAAACTCCTGGCCCCAACATTATTTTTTAAAAGATTGCCTGCTTGGAGACGGGAGTTTGGCCTAGTGGTACAGTGCCTGCCTAGCATGCATGAAGATCCTGGTTCGATTCCTTGGCACCACCTACTTAGAACAAGCCAGAAGTGGTGCTGAGGTTCAAGTGGTAGAGTTCTAGCTTTGAGAAAAATCCAACGACGGTCCTCAGGCCCGGAGCTTAAGCCCAGGACTGGCAAAAAAAAAGAAAAGAAAAAGCTGCAAGTGGTGCTGTGGCTCAAGTGGTACAGTGCTAGCCTTGAGAAAGCTCAAGGGCAGTGCCCAGGCCTTGAGTTCAAGTCCCAGGACACCCCCCCCAAACAAAAAGAAACTAATTCCCAATCACTCATGTCCAATCTATGAACCTAAAATGGTTTCCATAGCAATTTAATTCCTCTATCATCTCATCCACTAACTCCTATGTACTTTTGGTTCTTTTTTTTGGGGGGGGGTAGTTTGGGGTGCTGGTACTGAGGACTGATTTCTGGGCTTTTAAGCTCGGGCTTGGCTCTTTCCACTCACAACTGGTGCTGTACTGTGACACTACTTACAGCTTTTTGATGACTAACTGAAGATAAGTGTCTTATGAACATTCCTGCCTAAACTGACTTAGAACCTTAATCCTCAGATCTCAGCCTCCTGAGCAACTAGGATTATAGGGATGAACCAACAGAGCTTGGCTCCTTATTGTCTACTGAATCCTTTCTTCTACTGACAGCAATAGCAACCTTAATTATTTGTTTTCCTTTATTTTTGTAGCATGCAATGGTACTCACACTTGTTAGGCAGATATTCTACTACAAGAACTATGTTTCAGCCCCTTTCTGCACTAGTTAATTTTGAGATAGTCACATTTCATGCCAAGGTATCCTGGATTCAGATCCTTGTACTTGTGTTACTGGTGATGATAACTGTGTGACATTGGCACCCAGCCACTAAATGAGATGGAGTCTGGAGAATCTGTTTTGGTTGGGGGTGGCCTAGAATCACAATTCCCAGATCTATGCCTCCTTAGTACCTAGGATTATGACCATAAGCTTGTAGCCACTGCACTGGGCACCTTAATTACTTACCAGGACTACTATTCAAGTCTCCTAAACTTCTTTCTGTAGCCTCACTCTTCTACATTATTTTCTTCAAAGCGTTCATAGTTTTGTTTTGTTGTTGTTGTTTTTTTAATTTGCCCATCTGATCATGACAATTCTGTGTTTGTAATCTTTCAGTGGCTTTCCATGGTATATATTCAACAAAATCCTTCATGCTCCTTTTCAATTTCACTTAACAAGACTTTCTTCTCCTAATTTTATTTCCATTAACACTCTACTTAAGAGTTTTAAATTCTTCAAACTTTGCACTTTCACCTCAACATTTTTACCTTGCCTGTCCTGAGGCTTGAACTCTAGGTCTGGGCACTGTCCTTGAGAAAACCCTTTTGCTCAAGGCTAACACTCTACTACTTGAGCCATAATGCCACTTCTGGCTGTTTCTATGATTTAATTGATGTTAAGAGTCTCACAAACTTTCCTACCCAGGCTAGCTTAGAAAAGTATGATCCTCAGGTCTTAGGCTCTTGAATAGCTAGATTTAAGGCATGAGCCACCAACACCCTGCCCAACACTTCTAATATTGTACTATATATAATTAGCTTCATAAGGTAATTTCAAGAGCAGAAATTGCCACAATTTCTGATTTTGTATAAGTTTTTTGAGTAAGTTTTTATAGTTCTAAAACCTATACAATTATCACATATGATAACAGCTTTGGAGAAATAACAAAATTATTTCTTTCTTAACTACAACTACTATTGAAATTCATTTAAACATTGTATTACTTATTAAATCAATTTTATCTTTCGATACTTACATTTTCCATATCTTTCCACATTTCTTCACATTCTTTTAAAAGTTCCTCTTCGGAATCCATAACAAAGTCTGTACCTGTAGTGCTATCTGGATCTTGGTCTTGTTCAACCACAGACATGTCCTTGGTGATTTTCCTTTGCCTTATAGGAAAAACTAAAATAAAAAATATTCACTGAGAAGTAAATCTGTCAAAACACATACATCCAAACATGTTTAAGGGTTTACCTTTATCCTTTTCTCACATTTTCTATCTTTAAATCTATCTTCCTAAGAAAGAGTACAGGTCAACTTTAGAAATCCTCAAGTTACCTAATCACTTGAAGAACATCATTATACTTTGGAAAAATATTAAGCTATACCAACTTAAATGCATATTTTCACCAGGAAAAGATTAATATTCATTAATACTAATATTCAAAATATTAGTTTTTATGTAATCTAAGTTATATTCACTTATTTTAAAATGGTTCTTCATATGAATTAATCACACAGTATAGCTAAAACTGTGTAGTTGAAAAGTGTTTGCCCTGAAGAAGTTTATATTCTCATGAAGAGACAGAGACTGGAAACATCTGAAACAATTTCAGCAAGCTAGAGGTGCTATGAAGTGGTTAAATTATACAACAAAACAAGCACCTTGAGAATTCATAATAGTAAAGATTAGAGAAACTTACCTGGCAAGAATAAGATTAGTATATAATAAATGTTAACAAATGTTAATGAGATGCCACCACAACCCTTAGCATGGCCTCTTTACTGTTACCATGTCTATCACAAAGAGCAGAAGCTGGAAATTAAAACTTATACTGATGTAGAGATGTTTTCAAGATTATCGGACTAGAGATGGCAGAAAAGGAATGAAGATAAGGCCTGGAGGGTGGTCTAGCGGTAGAGTGCTTGCTTAGCATGCACAAAACTCTGGATTCAATTCCTCAGCACAACATACACAGAAAAAAACAGAAGTGGTACTGTGGCTCAAGTGGTAGAGTGCTATTCTTGAGAAAGCCCAGGGGCAGTGCCCAGGCCCTGAGTTCAAGCCCCAGGCCTAACGCCCCAGGCCAGGAGTTTGGTCTAGTGGTAGAGTGCTTGCCTAACATGCAGGAAGACCCGGATTCAATTCCTCGGTATCACACACATAGAAAAAGCCAGAAGTGGTGCTGTGGCTCAAGTGATGGAGCGCTAGCCTTGAGAAAGTCCAAGGGCAGTGCTCAGGACCTGATTTCAAGCACGAAGATTGGCAAAAAAAAAAAAAAAAAAAAAAAAAGGACAGGTCGGTGGCCTTTTAAATTAAAAAAAGAAAACTTGTGACGGAGTTTGGCACAGTGGTAGAGTGCTTGCCTAGCATGAAGACCCGGGTTCGATTCCTCGGTACCACAAACATAGAAAAAAGCCACAAGTGGTGCTGTGGCTTAAGTGGTAAAGCTCTAGCCTTGAGAAAGTCCAAGGTCAATGTTCAGACCCTGACTGAGTACAAGCCCCAGGACTGGTGTTAAAAAAAAAGAAAACTTTTAAAAGTGACTACCAAGGCCAAAGTAAACAAGGCATTTTTCCTGGTTTGAAATAGGTAATCACAAGGCTCTTGAATACAGTGTTTCAAACTACTTTCTTTCTACTGAAAATCTAGGTCTTGAACACTGCCTGGCGGGCACTAGACACACACACCCCCTCCCCGGCCCTTATCTGTTTTAGCTATTTTTCAGATACCACCTTGCCTTTTGTCCTGCTAGCCTCAACTTCTACTATCCTATCTGCACCTCTGGCACAAGAATCTCCGAGATATCCACCACATCCAGTTTGTAGACTGGCGGACTCGCTAACTTTTTGCCTGAACTGGCGCCACGGCAGTGCTCGGATTGCCTTCCAAATAAGGGAGGTAGTCCGAGCAGACTATACTCATAAAGCCCCGGGTTCGAACCCCAGCACAGGGGAAAGGACGAGGGTCTCTAGGCCTCAAGCCTGCTGGGGGGAACGCCGGGACCAAAGCTGGAGAGTAGTGGGGAACGCCGGGCCTCGGGTTCCTGGAGCCCGCGGGCTTTCTCTCCAGGAAATCCATAAGGGGCGTTTATTCGACAGCTCCCCCAAAGAGAATGAGAATAAAGCAGCTCAGAACTCCCCAGAGCGCCGAATGGGAAACCCGCAGGTCACTCTGTTCCAGCAGCCCCACCCCCTCCATTCTCTCCCATTAACCCGCGGCGTTCCGGGGCCAAACAGGCCGTTAGCTATCCCCAGCGAGGGTCCCACAGCCGCGGCAGAGGCTCCCGACCCTCTACACTGCCTGTCCCAGCGGAAAAACGCCTAACGGTTCTGGCGTTCGGCCCGGCATCATCTCTCACCCTCACGCCGCCGCGAGCGGAACGTTCTGGGAGACTCGGGCGTCCGTTGCTGGGTTTTAACGGCTGTAGGTCACGGGACCGGGGCGCGCGCTGCTCGCTGATTGGATCTTCCCCACAACCAATCCAGAGGCTCGCTTCGGAAATGACGTAAGAAGGCCTGCGCCGAGCGTTTAGAACTCGTCGCCTGGACGCTGGGTCGCGCGTTTTCTGACGAAATCAGACAACATGGCGGCCGAAAGCGGTAGCGATCCCCAATCGAGGCGGAGAAGGCGCCGGGACCCAGAAGATCCTGAGAAGCCGGAACCGAGCGAGAGGGAGTTGACGGTGGTCGTCGCGGAGGCTCAAGAGAATGACGAGGAGAAAGAAGAACGCTGGGTCGGGCCTCTACCCGTGGAGGCCACACTGGCTAAGAAGAGGAAAGGTAGCTCCGGGAGACGCGGAAAGCGGGTGGACTTCAAGCCCGTGCCCATCGGGTCGCTGTGTGATCGGGGGGGGGGGGGGGTTCGTATCCTCCGGACAGGAAATCGTCATGTAATTTAGGCCACTCGGTACTGGGCCATCCTTCCCAAGTCGAGGCCTGAGCTAAGTGTCAGCTTCCTTTTGAGAACGTCAACCGCAGGACACGCCGAAACTTGCATTCACCGGTACTTAACTTGCGCGCCGCCTCCTTCTCCTTTTGTCCTTATAGCTGCTGTGTGAGGTCGAAACTCCAGGTACCAAGTGTCACAGTACTTCTTGGTTCTCTAAGGACTTCAGGACGAGTGGCCTTAGTGTTTGGGGGCACGGTAGGAAGGCAATGCCAATTTAAAATCGCCAAGAATCAGGGAAGGATGTCTTACTCATGAGCTTGCAGCATGTACGGGAAGTCAGTTAAGCTTCCTAGGTCACCAATATTTTTACCTAAACCTGAGGTCTGTGGTCTCCGGATCACACTCCTAAGACACGAACCCAAGTATTTTGCCACTTATTGTGGAATAAAATATTTTTATGAAATAAAAAAGGAGGGAGAGGGTTAGGCATCTTGTTTCTTGGTCTTTTCATTTCCTAAATGAAACCTGTGACTTCTCCAGTATTGGCTGAGTTTCACACTTAGAGCCTAACTCTGAGGTTACATTTATCACACTGAGTATATGAGGCAGGTGGCTTTCATATTTTGTGGATTCAAATTTTGACAAAGTCACTTTTTTAGAAATTACACTGAATAGTGATAACCATTCATTACCTTTTTTGATCCTCCTGTGGAATGTTTCCATATCTACCTTTTCCTTCCTGGCACTTGATACCGTTGATAATTGTATACTTATTCATTGACTTGCTAATTAGTGTCCACTGCTAAGACTAAACAAGAGCAAGAATCATGCCTGTTTTGTTCCATTTCATTCCACAGTGCCTTTCATAAATATACATATATATATGAATATTGTAGTGCTTATGCTGTTATTTAATGATCTTACTGCATTTAAGTATTTTAACATGTTCTTTTTTACTGAAAGAAATGAAGAAAATGGGAAAATCCAAAAATAAATGCTGCTAGGAAATAAGTATAAACTTCGTATTTATTCTTAATTAGATGCTTTCTGAGTTTTAAGCCAATCAACAGTATTCAGTTAGAAGAAAAGAAAAGCCAAGAACCATGTAAAAAGCTTTCTTTTTTGGTAGTGGTGATAGTAGTACTAGGATTTGAATTCAAGACTCCAGGCTTGCTAGGGGTCTTCATTATCACAGAGCCATACCTTTGGTCCTCTTTTTCTTTTTTTTTCTTTTCTTTTTTTTTTTTTTTTTTTGCCAGTCCTGGGCTTGAGCTCAGGGCCTGAGCACTGTCCTTGGACTTTCTCAAGGCCAGAGCTCTACCACTTGAGCCTCAGCACCACTTCCGGCTTTTTTCTATGTATGTGGTACCGAGGAATTGAACCTGGGTCTTCATGCATGCTAGGCAAGCACTTTAACCACTAGGCAAACTCCCGGCCCCTTTGGTCCTCTTTTTCATTAGTTATTTTTAGAATAGGATCTCAACTTTATGTGTCCATATCTGAACTGTGATCACCTACTTTAGGCTTGTTGGCTTTGCAAGGATCACAGACATATGCCACAATACCCAGCTTCCGACTATGAGTCTGAAGGACTTTCCTGCACAGCTGTCCTGGAACTCCTGTCCTCCAAGCCTCACTCCACACATCTTGTAGTGTGACAGGCATTAGCCATTGCACCCAGCTATGATTTGAGAATGGTTCCTTAATGCCTGGGCTGGTCTCAACTATAATACTCCTGCTTTCATGCAACATCAAATTCATGGCAGAATTCTTTTTTTATTATTGTATTTTATTGTCGGGATATGTATAGAGGGGATTGCAGTTATATTTGTCAGGTAATGGGTACATTATTTCTCGAAGCTTGATACCCCTTCTCAGGTTTTTGTCCCACTTTCCCTTCTCCCCACCCCTTTCCAATCATCTTGTTTTCCCCTTCCCTTCCCTATTTCAAACAAACAAATAAGTATATACAGTATACCAGGTAACAAAGTCAGATACAGTAACCACATGAGATTAACTGAAAATGGAAAAAAAGAAATAACTTCACATAGAACATTAAGAACAACAATCACAAATATAAACTTCTTGTTTTCATATCTTAAGAGTTCATTATGGTCTCATCCTATGACCATATGTACATAGCTTTTGAGCTTTTGTGATCTTCTGCTAGGAGAATACTAGATATGTACTGGATTATTACAAATAAGGGGATCCATTGGGTCTGGCTTACTTCACTTAATATTTTTTCTAAGTCTTTCCATTTCCTTACAAATGGGGCAATGTCATTCTTTCTGATGGCAGCATAGGATTCCATTGTGTAAAAGTTCTACATCTTCTTGATCTATTCATCTACTGAGAGGTATCTGGGTTGATTCTATATCTTTGCTATGGTAAATAATGCTGCAGTGAACATTGTGCTAGTAGTTTAGTATGCCCTTTCTGGATATTTGGGTAAATGCCAAGGAGTGGGATTGCTGGGTCATAGGGGGAGCTTTATGTTTCATCTTTTGAGGAATCAACATACTGCTTTCCATAGTAGTTGAATGAGTTTACACTCCTACCAACAGTGTAGTAGTGATACCTCCTGGCCACTTCCCCACCAGCATCTATTAGATTTCTTGATAATGGCCATTCTAACTGGAGTGAAATGGAATTTCAAAGTTGTTTTGATTTGCATTTCTTGTATGGCCAGAGATGTGGAGTATTTGGAAGAATTCTTTATAAACACAAAATATATAATTGTTTATTGAATTGTTTTTTTTCATTGTTCTCAGTTCTTGAATTTGAAAGAGTCTATCTTGATAATCTCCCCAGTGCATCCATGTATGAGCGCAGTTACATGCATAGAGATGTAATCACCCATGTTGTATGCACCAAGTAAGTCTTTGATATTTTTTCTTAGAAAAACTCAGTTCTACATGTTCTTTCTATACATTCTTTAGAAGAAATCCTCTGTTAAGTGTGTGTGTGTATATGTCATGAATGTAAGCACCAAAAGAGATATAAGCTGGATCATATGTTGGCTACCCAAAGAAGAGGGCATGCCAGGCATGGTGGCTCCCGCCTGTAATCCTAGATACTCAGGAGGCTGAGATCTGAGAACCAAGGTTCAAAGCCAGCTCAGGCACAAAAGAACCTGAAACTCTTATTTCCAATTAACTTCTAGAAAACGGGAAGTGGGCTTGGCTCAAGGGTAGGGCAGTAGCCTTTAGCTGAAGAGCTCAAGGACAATGACCAGGCCAAGTTCAAGCCCCATGATCCCCCCCAAAAAAGAAGAAGAGGGCATATTACTTAAAATAGTAATAATTGTTTGTTGGTGTCTTTGGCACCAATAAATAGTCGGAACTAAGACATTTTGGAACTATCAAAGACTTTCAGAATGTATGTGGAGGTCATTTGGAGAAGGGAAATAATAGCAGTAATACCTATTGTTTCTTGATCTCATAGTGTGTGTGTAAGTACTGTGCTAAGGTTTCTTTCATAAATTGCTCAATTTCACAACATCCCAATTAGGAACAATTTTGTTGGACAGTATGTTATTTTCATGTTATAAATGACAAAACTAAAATTTAGAAGAAAAAAAGGGGCTAAAACCCAGATGATTTCTATTCATTTTATGGATTTTGAACTTGTGAGAAGAGAGTAACTGTTTTTTTAAAAGGAACACACTGGCTATGGAGAGATGAACATATTTAAATGGAACAAGAAGACAGAAATCTGGATGAGATAGACTGGAGGATGTTGAATTTAGAAAGTCTGAATCAGTCTATTCTTTTTCTCTTGCACAAACTGCATTCAGATATACATAAGATGTTCATCAAATAAGAGCATCTTATCTAGTCCAAACTTGTCATTGTAGAAAGCAGCTTATAGATGCTAGCATTGCTATTACTCTCACAAATTTGTTTTAAAACTAGAGCCATAGAGTTTGTAGCTATGTAATGTTAAAGCCACGCTCTATCTATGGACCTGGAGCATTTTAAAACTTCTCTGATCTATAAAACAATGATAAAATTAAAAAAGGACCATGTAATAATTGTTGTAAAGGTCCATTAAGCTAATGTGTGTAAAGTACTTGATATATATTGAATTTCAACAAATGGTCTGTACTTTTATGTACCTTATAGAAGAAACTGTTTTACCTAACAAAATACCTTGGCTGAGGTATGAAAGTTCTTTTTCAACTTCTGAAGAATAGTAGACCTTCCCATAAAGGACACCATGTAAAAAAAATTAGTCATAAAAGTATTGCAGCCTTGCAGGGCCTCGTGGCCCATGCCTATGATCCCAGCCACAAAGGCAGCAAAGATGAGTTGATGGTGGTTCCAGGTAAGTCCAGACAAAAATAGTTAAACAGATCCTATCTCAAAAAAACAACCACAACAAAAAACCTGACTAGCCACATATGCTTATAATCTCAGCGATGCAGGAAGCAGAGGTAGGAAGATAGAGGTCCAAGAACAGCCTGACAGAACAAGACCCTATCTGAGAAACAACTAAAGCAAAAAGGACTGGAGGTATGACTCAAATGGTAGAGTACTTGTTCTAAGGCATAAGTACAAACCCTAGTACTGCCGAAAAAGAAACACTAAACTCTTGGTCTTACCTGCTCAAGAGAGCAGAAATAAAAGAAGTTTGAGGCTCACCTAGTAAAAATTAGTAAGATTCTCCCCCACCAAAAAAAAATATATGTGTGGAACACATATATAATTCCCAGGTAGTCAGGAAACAAAGGTAGGAGAATTGAGGTCCAAGGCCAACTCAGGCAAAAGTACAAGACTTTATCTTAAAAACACAAGAAAATTGAGCTAAAAGGGCTGAGAGTTTGGCTTGTGATTGAGTCCTTGAAAACTGGATGTATTGAGTTCAAACCTCAGCACTGCCTTAAGAAAGTTGTATCTTAGTTCAATGTTGAATTTTGAGCCAATTCCGGGATTAAAGTGGATTACAGCGTTTTATATGTAGTCAAACAAGGGTCTGCATAAGGTAATATTTTTAAAACGAACAACCAAAAACAAACATCATAATTGCACTGACCTGTAATCCCATCATTAGAGGATCTGGTAATGGAGGATTTTGAATTTGAAGCCAATATTATCTATAAAGAGAGGCCCTAACTCAGAAAAACAAAGGGGAAGAGGGAATAAAAACAACAAAAATACAGGCTATTTTTGAAAGAGTCAAGATTATTAGTGACCATTTGCTTTGAGTGTGCAGAGTGATTCAAGCACATAGAAATTAACTAAATTGTTTATATATGCAGGACAGATTTTATTATTACTGCCAGTCACGATGGGCATGTGAAGTTCTGGAAAAAAATAGAAGAGGGAATCGAATTTGTTAAGCACTTTCGGAGTCACCTCGGTAAGAACATCACATTTTCCTCCCCTTTGCTATTTCTCTTTTAAATTCTGCTGACTAAAGTTTTCTTTAAATAGTGTTATTGTTTTCTTTGAGTCATGTGCAGTTATTTCATTGGTATTTACTAGAGTATTTGAATTTATTTAAATAGGAGTTATTGAGAGTATTGCAGTTAGCTCTGAGGGAGCATTGTTCTGTTCTGTGGGTGATGATAAAGCAATGAAGGTCTTTGATGTAGTGAACTTTGACATGATCAATATGCTGAAGCTTGGGTGAGTCTTTTTAAAGTATTTTCGTAACCTAATAAAATAATTTTTAAGCATTCACCATTTCATAATATATTACCAAACTGTTAAAAAAAATGGGCTTTGGGGTTTTGCTTAGGAAAATTAAGCTTAATCCTTGTGATGCTGTTTAGAGGCTACTACTCTTGATTTTTAACCATTAATCACAAAAATTTCTAAACCTCATAACAAAGATTTCCATTCAACTAATACCTCATAGTACCTTATTAAGGATCTTGTCTAAGAAGTGGTCATTTGGAACTAACTTCCTTGCTATAGTATACTTATTTTGATAATGCAGAATTGTATTCTTATAAGGGTTTTCAGAAATTATTGATTTTAAGCTTTTGGAGTATACTCAGTATGTGGTTAGACATTGCAGTAGTAAAAGTACTACTTTGTTTTTTAAGCTTGTGGGGTTTTTTGTTTGTTTTTGTTGTTTTGTTTTTTTCTCCAGTCCTGGTGAGGGTCTGAGCACTGTCCCTGGACTTTTCCTCAAGGCTAGTATTCTACCCTGAGCCACCACACCACTTCTGACTTTTTTCTATGTATGTAGTACCGAGGAATCGAACCTGGGTCTTTGTGCATGGGAGGAAGGCACTCTACCACTAGGCCAAACTCCCGGCCCATAAGCTTGTGTTTTTTAACATGCTGTATTCATACATATCTCAATGAATGTCATCTTTAGAGTCATAGCATTGTCAGAAAGCTTCAGAACTTGTCTTACTCTGCTTCCAGATGGATTTGGAGGTGTGACTCAGTTGGTAGAGCATTAACCAATGAGTGAAAGCCTCGGGTACCAAGTTTGAGTCCTGGTTTGGGACCTAAACTTGACACCTTAGTCTGAACATAATTCAAACAAATTTTTTCAGTATTCTGGAGGTTAGAAAAATCTACATTCTGGGTTTCTGGAAGAAAGCCCTCCTGAGCTTTTCATTGCATTTCCTTGAATTAGTTTGAACAAGCAAGAAAGGCTAATCATTTTTTTTTATAAAGTCATAGGCTTTTCAGATTAAGGATTCACCCTTATGACCTCATTTTAACCTTATTACCTACTAAACACTATGTCCAATAAACCTATTATATTGTGGACTGCATAATTCAAATTAATCACAGAGTTGCTTAACTTGATCCTGTATTTTACCCTAGTTGGTTTCCTATACATTTGCTATTGTTAAAAAGCAAATCCAATGATCAATATTAGATATTAGACTTTTGAGGATACTCAGAAGTATGTCTCAGGAATTGACAGAAATTTCAAAGACTTTCAAAAAGATTTTGACCACCAGCATCGTTTTGGTATTATAGTATAATTTCTCCAAGTGACTACTTTACAGAGGACAGCATGCATTTAAATATATGTTTGTATATTACTTTAATCTGTCCAAATTCTTCTATACTTTTTTCATCAGATAGCCTGCCTGATTATACATTTTTTGTTGGATTTTTGGTTTGCACCCATCTTAACTCTTCAACTAAGGGCATGGGCACTGCCCCTGAGCTCTTTTGCTTAAGGCTCTGAAACTCATGGTTAGTTAGGATTAGAGGTATGAGCCACGGGCACCCAGCTTCCAAAGCTTATATATAGTTTTAATATTAAGATTGATTAGGACAGTGTTTTTCTTTTGAGTGTTGTCATAACATTTTATTATGCTTAAATAATAGATGTTAATATTTGTGAAAATGGGTCATAATGTACATCCAAAAGACAATGGCCTAAAACATCTTGAGACCTAGATCTGTTTAGATTCTTTTTCTGCCAAAGAGAAATAAATATAAGGATGCTTCATGAATTTCACTTCTTATAGTATGGACAATCCTTAGAGTTATCATTACGATGATGCTATCAGAGAAAATTAACTATTGTTACCTTTCCTTTTATTCTGTATCTCTTACTTTTGAGCAAAACATCCAAAATTGTCTAAACCATTATCTAAGACTTTCGTTATATTGTTGTCATTTTGTGTTTGGTTTTTGGTGATGTGGGGGGAAGTACTTGTATTAAACCTTCCCCTAATTCGTTACTGGTTTAGTTATTTTCCAGGGCAATGTGAGTGGATCTATTGCCCAGGAGATGCAATATCTTCAGTTGCTGCTTCTGAGAAGAGTACAGGAAAAATCTTCATTTATGATGGTCGAGGAGATAACCAACCCCTTCATATATTTGACAAACTCCATACATCACCTCTTACTCAGATAAGGCTAAACCCAGTTTACAAAGCAGTGGTGTCTTCTGACAAATCCGGAATGATTGAGTACTGGACTGGGCCTCCTCATGAATATAAATTCCCCAAAAATGTGAACTGGGAATATAAAACTGACACAGATTTATATGAATTTGCCAAGTGTAAGGCTTATCCAACCAGCATATGTTTTTCACCTGATGGGAAGAAACTAGCTACCATTGGCTCTGATAGAAAAGTTAGGATTTTCAGATTTTTAACTGGAAAACTTATGAGAATCTTTGATGAATCATTAAGTGTAAGTATAACTTAATCAGTTTGTCAGTTTATCTAAAGTTATTTGTGCTGTTCCTCAAAGCTTTTTTTTTTTTCTTTCTTTAAGGGTGGTGTGTGTCAGTCCAAGGGCTTGAATGGGCCTTGCGGTATTGTACCACTTGAGCCACACCTCCAGTCTAACATTATGCTTGTCAGTTGTAGCAGAAGTCAATCCCACGGAATTTTCTTTTTTCTTTTTCTTTCCTTTTTTTTTTTTTTTTTTTTTTTTTTTTTTTTTTTGTGGGTCATGAGGCTTGAACTGTGGGCCTGGGTGCTGTCCCTGAGCTCTACAGCTCAAGGCTACCGCCCTACTCCTGGAGCCACAGCCCCAATTGCCAGTTGTCTAGTGATTAATTGGAGATAAGAGTCTCAAGGTCTTTTGTGCCCGGGCTGTCTTTGAACCTTGATCCTCAGATCTCAGCCTCCTGTGTAGCTAGGATTATAGATGTGAACCACCCTGCCCGGCTTGAAATTTTCTGTTTTAGGCTGGCTTTGAACTGAAATCCTCTAGGTCTCCACCTCCTAAGTAGCTAGGATTACAAGCATAAGTCACTGGCACTGGACTTTTCCCCCCTTCTAGATGTCTAGCTTAATGGTTATTTTCTCTTAGCATATTAAAGTTATTCGGTTGTCTTTTATCTTGAATTAATGCTCTTTCTGACATTGGTCTCAAGATTTATTATGTGATACTTTCCAATCCAGTGAATCTCCTATTTATGTAGCTCAATGTTTTTTGTTTGTTTTGTTTTTTCAGTCTTTATTTTTCTGGTTTTCTTAAGGTCCTCAAAGATTATTGTGCATCTTTCTCCCTTCTTAAGCTATTTATTCTTGCACATACCACCAGACCACAGTTTTTTAGAGCTCTCTAAGATTCCTCAGGAAAGAAATATACAGAGAAAACTTTTAGGTATCTTACTCATTGTTGTCTTCAACATTTGTTGAAATGATAGGACTGAATTGAGGAAATCAGGAGTAAAGCTGTGACAAAGTAAGATTCTGGATGGGGATATTTTCATTTACATTAATAGGAATAGAGCATTCATTAGTTACTCATACATATAAATAAAAAAATGACTAGTAAGTAGAATCTCACAGTTCTTTGATAGAAATGAAGATACTTCCAACGGTTTAACAGACAAGAGATTGGTGTGAAATTTATTTTTAGTATGTACTAAGGGAACTATGCAAGGTCAGTGCATAGTTGTATATTACACAGACCTTCTTGTTGTGAAGACTAGACTAGGATACTCTTTATAAAAAAAAAAAAAACTTGGCCAGGCACGGTGGCTCATACCTATAATCCTAGCTACTCAGGAGACTAAGATCTGAGAATCATAGTTCAAAGCTAGCCTGGACGCTTAAAAAGTCCTTGAGACTCTTATTGCCAATTAATCACCAGAAAAATAGAAGTGGCCTTGAGCTGAAGAGCTCAAAGACAATGGCCAGGCTCAGAGTTCAAGTCTCAGGACTGATAACAGCAACAACAACAACAAAACAACTTATGCTCATTAGGTTGATTAAACATGTATGCAAATAATGTGACTGATGGCTACCTAAAGATTTTGTGTCCTGAAAAATGAGTCTTTCCTAATAGAAATAATCATAGGTCCCTAACTACCAAAATGTTTAATTCCTAGCACACCAGTAATTTACTGTATGTCAGTTTGCCTGTGTTAAGAGACTACAGACAAGAAAACCTAATGAGGTCTATTAGCTATAAGATGTTGAACTCCTCCTACCTGTGCCCTGACATACATAACTCCCTTTACTTTTCTGTACTTCACAAATCCAGAAAAAGTGGAAGACTTTGAGTTAAAATAAGGATTATGTCAGGCACTGGTGTGAGCCCAGACCTGTAATCCTAGCTTAGGTGCCTGAGATTTGAAAATTGTGGCTTCAAGACAGCCAGGGCAGGAAAGTCTGTGAGACTCTTTTCTCCAGTTAGCAGCCAAATAGATATGATGCTGTGGTAGAGTGCTAGCCTTGACTACAAAAGCTCAGGGACAGTGGCCAGGCCCTGAGTTCAAGCCTCATGGCCATCCAAACCAGAAAAGTAAAAAGTATGAAACAAAGATAAAAGCAAAAAGACAAGTTTGGCTCTCCTTTTTTTTTCCTCCCCCAATACAGGGTTTTACCATGTAGCCCAAGCTGGCCCCAATGCACAATTCTCTTGCCTCAGCCTCCAAAGTGCTAGAATTACAGATGTTTTCCACCATACACAGATGCTTAAGTATAGCTTACTATCTCACCTACAATGATGAGCTACTTTTGAATTCTTTTCTAGATGTCCAACAAACTAAATGTGAATATAAAAGCTCCTTGTGTATTCCAAGTGCCTTGGAGCACTAAGTACAAAAATCCATAATTGGGAATTGTTAGCTATCAAAAGTAAACAATTTCAAACTGTCAAAGAAACTAATAAAAATGCTCATTTGTTTGCTAAAGTGAATTACCAAATCGTAATCTGACTGCCCTTGTTAAAATAACTTGAAATATTTTCTGACTAATTTGTTATAAATTAGATAGTTCATTCATTCAACAAAAATTGAGTATTTGTTGCATCAAACACATAATCCTAGCACAGGATTCCAAAGTCTACAGCTCTGTTGATCATTAGTAACATGTGACTACTGAGCACCTAATGTATCTAGACCCAAAGAGAGTTACTCATAATATAATATACGCATATTTTCAAAAACAAACATTTAAAAATATGTTTTAGCTGTTAAAATTGTTACCTTAGAAATAGTGATTTTTTGATATTTTTTATTGTAATTAATAAAAGGGTTACATGATATTTGCCAGATAGAAGGTGTATTAATTCACATACATTGATACCATTTCACATCTGAGGATTTTTAAAAGGCAGTGCAGTAGACTGGGCTCTTGTGGCTCTCACTCATAATCCTAGCTACTCTAGAGGTAGAGATTAGGAAGATTATAGTTTGAGACCACTCTAGGCAAAAACACTCACAAGACCCATGATTCAGTCTGGCTCAGGGAAAAAGTAAAATCCTATTAAAATGACTAGAAACAAAACCAAGATTATCAGAAATGATGAGAGCCAAAAATAAAATCCTCAAAAATAATTTTACAAGTGGTAATGAGGATTGAACATAGGACCTCATGCACACTAAGAACATATTCTAGATCTAGCACTGTACTTGGGAGGCCAGATGTATTTTTATGTCTTGCTCTTAGGGCTTAGTTTCCCTTAAGTTATAGAAGTCTGCACTCTTAAGGGTTCTTAATGTGTACAATGCCACTATTTAATTCCCCTGGTTGTGTTTGGTGGGAAAGTAGAGGGAATAGCATTTTCATGAATACATTGTTTCCTAGATGTTTACTGAACTACAGCAAATGAGGCAACAGCTACCAGACATGGAATTTGGCCGACGAATGGCAGTAGAGCGTGAGTTGGAAAAGGTGGATGCTGTAAGATTAATTAATATAGTTTTTGATGAAACTGGACACTTCGTGCTATATGGAACAATGCTGGGCATTAAAGTTATAAATGTAGAAACAAATCGGTAAGCTTTATTATGATGAATGGTTTTTAAAAATACATTTATATGGGACCATTTTCTCCATTAAGGAAACAATGACAGTTCTGTTTGTTACAAAAATGGAATGGTCCCAAATGTCTAAACTTAACCAAATGTTTTGACTGGATTTTTCTTTGGTCTCTCAGTTGTTTATAATCTTATGTAAAAAGTTTCCACTCATGTTTGTTTTTAAAAAAAAAATAGAAGATATGAATAGTTTTCAAGGCTTTTTGTGTTTTTCTTAACAAGTTTCAATCTGTTTTACTTATTGATTTAAATTAGTGTCATTCATATTAAATCTTGCCAAATATTTTAACCACAAAATTCAGCTTTACATCCTGTTAGACATAAAATCAGAAGTTAAAATGCATGAAACCACAATAAGCCTTTTGTGCAAATAGTCTGTTTTGTCTTAGTATAAAATATCTATGCTCATATCCTGAATGTAAATGAAAAAAGCTTAAAGGATATTTTAAGAAAGAAACCCTATGCTGTGCATTCCCATGTATAAGCGTTTATATTATCATTCTTGACAGTATAAAAATCTGGGAATCTGTAAAAAGATTAAAATAACAGGAATAGTTTAAAATTGCACACCTATCCCTTAGTGCCAAGGGGAATTGGTCTCAAGACCCATCAGAGAGGTCTTTGTTCTAGGATACTCAAGTTACTCAAACAAGATGGCTTGTTTGCATATACCCTTTTCCTATCCTCCTATATACTTGAAACCATCTCTCACTTATAATACTTAATATGATGTAAATATTATGCAAATAGTTGTATGGCTTAGGGAACAATAATAATGTTCAGCCCAGGTCTTTGGTGTTGACATATAATAAAGTTTGAACCTCACTCATCCTGAGCATAACAATTCTCCAGAAACTCCTCTTCCAAGTATTTTCTCTTAGTAATTTGTATTTTCTTAACGATTATTCAATTTCAAAATTATGCTTGCCTGCCAATTTAAAATGATACCCATTTTGGGATGGTGAAACATTCAAGCCATCTTTTGCTGTTTTATACAAATCAATGGTTGATCCTTTTCTGTTATCTGTAAAGTTGTCATGATTGGAATTAATTCTGGCAATTAACTGTATAAAAAAACATTGCTATATTTTCCAGGTGTGTGCGGATCTTAGGCAAGCAAGAAAATATTAGGGTGATGCAGCTGGCTTTGTTTCAAGGAATAGCCAAAAAGCATCGTGCTGCAACTACTATAGAGATGAAAGCTTCTGAAAATCCTGTTCTTCAGAATATTCAAGCTGACCCTACAATAGTCTGTACGTCTTTCAAAAAGAATAGATTTTATATGGTATGTGTGGAATATTGGGAATTACATTTTCTTGGTTTGTACCTTCAATGTAATAAATGTCGGACGTGTTAGCAGACTGTCTAAACAACTGAAATACCATCTTTCAAATAATAAATCTTTGCCCAGGAGTTTGGCCTAGTGGCAGAGTGCTTGTCTAGCATGCACGAAGACCCAGGTTCAATTCGTCGGTACCATATACATAGAAAAAGCTGGAAGTGGTGCTGTGGTTCAAGTGGTAAGGTTCTAGCCTTGAAAAAACCTTTGAACAGTACTCAGGGCCTGAGCTCAAACCCAAATTGGGCAGTAAAATAATGTATATATATATATATATATATTTTTTTTTTTGTGGGGGGGTGGTCGTGTGGTTTGAACTCAGGACGCTGTCCCTGAGCTCTTCAGCTCAAGGCTGCCACATCCTACCCCTTGAGCCACAGCACCACTTCCAGTTTTCTGGTGGTTAATTGGAGATTAGAATCTTATAAACTTTCATACCTGGGCTGGCTTTGAACCTTGATTCTCAGATCTCAGCCTTCTGAGTAGCTAGGATTACAGGCATGAGCCACCAGTGTCCGGTAAATACTAATTTTTTAAATTCAACCTAACTTCTATAACTATTCGTACTAAATTGATAGGAAAGCAGTAGATATGGTCATGATAGTATCCAACAGTTTAACTACAGGGTTTTAAATTTTAGTGTTTTACCAGGCACTGGTGGCTCATGCCTATAATCCTAGCTACTCAAGAAACAGATAGTGGATCACAGTTCAAGTCCAACCTGGCACAAAAGTCTGAGATTCTTTTCTCCAATTAACCGCCAGAAAACTGGAAGTGGAGCTATGGCTCAAAGTGGCAGAGTACTAGTCTTAAGCACAAAAGTTCAGGGATAGTACCCAGACCCTGATTTCAAGCCCCACAACAGACCAATTTTTTTTTTCAGCTTTTTTTCTCTTTCTTTCCTTAAAGCATTATTGGGAATTGATCTCAGAGCATGCATTCTACCATTTAAGCCATTTAACTGCTTAACAAATCTTAAGGGAAGTGTAATTGAGATTAAAAATTCTGATAAGAATTTTTTCCTCAAATGCTTCATTTGAAATTAAATTTTATTTATAATTTTTTTCTGGTGAAAAGTATAATTTACTCACTTTTAATTTTCTTTTTTTTTTTTCTATTTTCTTTCTTAAGTTTACCAAACGAGAACCAGAAGATACAAAAAGTGCAGATTCTGACCGAGATGTTTTTAATGAGAAACCTTCTAAAGAAGAAGTAATGGCAGCTACTCAAGCTGAGGGACCAAAACGTGTTTCAGATAGTGCCATTATCCATACAAGCATGGGAGACATTCACATTAAACTTTTTCCTGTTGAGTAAGTATTATGTTTGTTGTATTAATATAAATATCAGTGTTAATGTGTATTTGAAGCTATGTAACTTAAAATTATATTTAGGAATTTTGAAGAATTTAAAATTCTTTTTTTTTTTTTTTTTTTTTTTGCCAGTTGTGGGGCTTGAACTCAGGGCCTGAGCATTGTCCTAGGACTTTTTTTTTTTTCCCTCAAGGCTAGAGCTCTATCTTGAGCCACAGTACTACTTCCAGCTTTTTTCCTATGTATGTGATGCTGAGGAATCGAACCCAGTTCTTTGGGCATGATAGGCAAGCACTCTACCACTAGGCCAAACTACCAGCCCAAGAATTTAAAATTCTATCTTAAGGCTATTCTTATTTTTGAGTTTGGTGTTGGATTTTGGGTGGGGTTGGAGGAAGGGGGCAGTTTGTTCAACCATGGAACTTAAGCTTCAAGCCTAAACAATATCCATTATCTTTTTTGCTCCAGACTAGCAACTCTACCACTTTGAGCCACAGCTCCACAGTTTGGAGGTGGTTAGAGATAAGGGTCTCACAGACTTTCTTGCTCTATCCTCAGATCTCAGCCTCCTGAGAGTAGCTAGGGTTACAGGCATAAGCCACCAGCGTAATGTTGTTTTTATGAGAAAACTAACCTTTCCCAATAATGTAAGGTGTATGTGTCTTAGGGAGCTACATTTTGCTTTTAACTATTTACTGACTTCAAAATATACTGTCAAAGTCACATATTAATAAGCCATATATTAATAATATAAAGATCCTCCATTAAACAGTGAAAATACATACCACTAATGATACATCCTTTGAACTCCAGTTTGCCCTGAGATTAGAGGTTATGAAAAAATATTCCTGAATCATTCAGGCTTTGAGATTGTCATTAGGAAACACAATTGCTTCCAAAGAAAATCATTTTAAAATGCTCTGATTGGTTTCATATTTTAAATGTGTCTTACCAGGTGCCCTAAGACGGTGGAAAATTTCTGTGTTCACAGCCGAAATGGTTATTATAATGGACATACATTTCACCGTATAATTAAGGTAAGTTCTGAAAATTTTGTGTGATTTAAATAATAGTATATTATACAGTAAGAGATTTAAGGCTGAGGAATCCTTTCACACTCATCAGATTATTAGAAGAGAACAGGGAAATGGCCCCTGAGAACTAAAAATAAGAATAAAAAAAAAAGGCATGACCATGACCACCTTTTCATCAACACTAGTACAGCCAGGTGTAGTGGCTCAGTCTGTAGTCCTTGTAACTCAAGAGCCTCAGAGTTGAAGATTGACGTTTGAAGCCTATGTAGGCAGAAAAGTCTAAGAAATTCTCTAAAATTAACCATTAAAAAAAACCCATAGTACAGTATGGCTCAAGTAGTAAGTACCAGCCAAGAGCAAAAAGGCAAAGCAAAAGCTCCAGGCCCTGAGTTCTAGTCCCGCTACTAGCACACACACACAATAAAACACTGGGCCAGTATTTGTCAGCAAGTAAAGGGTCATGAAGAGAGAAAATGAACAACCGTAGTCAGCTGCTAGACTCATTCCTGTAATTTTAACTACATGAGAACTAAGGGTCAAAATTCAAAAAATTTGGACTGAGCAGGTAAATTTTTGAGATTCGTTAATAGCCAAATAATTAGCAAAAAGCCAAAAATAAGAGCATGGATCTACCTGAGCTGGATGCCTTCAATATCAACACACACTCACACACAGACATATATATATCAAAAGGGAAAAGAAGACTCTTGACTAGTAAGTAGGTTACTATCTAATAGCTTGATAAAAAAAGATGGTAAAATTGCAGACCACAGAAGGGCCACAGGGCTGTCTGACTTGTGACAATCACTGTTCTACCTGAGGAGCAGAGTTTGCTTGGTCCCAGAATTTTGAGCAGCATGCTGTAGAATGGATGGGGTAGTGATGCAATTACTGGTTACTAGCAAGTCAGAAAGGGCAGGAGGAAAAGTCAGATGTCAGGTTTCTATAAAGAATTAGTGAAATGACTCTCCAAGAAATCATGGGAAGATGATTATTAGGACAATTGTGTAAGACACAAGATACAATATAGATCCTAAACTTAATAATAGTATTAGCTGACTTTTCTATATTAGGAAAGATAGTGCATTTTTGTAAGTGACATGACCTTTATATTTTTGTTTCAGTCATTTAATATAGGGTAGTGATTAAGCAGTGGACATATAGTATCCAGATTTAAATATTTCTATTGCTTTAATTAACTATATTTCAAGGAGGTTGGAAGTTATAATGTAATATGGATGGATAGTATTAATGTGTTTTTATGTGTTTTCTGTTAGGGCTTCATGATTCAGACAGGAGACCCAACAGGTACTGGTATGGGAGGAGAAAGCATATGGGGAGGAGAGTTTGAAGATGAATTTCATTCAACATTACGACATGACAGACCATACACTCTCAGCATGGCAAATGCTGGCTCAAATACTAATGGATCCCAGTTTTTCATAACAGTAGTGCCAACAGTGAGTACAACGTCATTGATTATAAACCATAGATTCAGGTCATGATTAAATGGAAGAGGCTGCGTTCTTCTATAAATGCTCCATTATTTATATCTGCCAAAATTTTAAAATGAGAACATTTTAAGAGAAGAACTTTTAAATAATGTAACCAACAAGTTTATAAAATAGTACAATGAACTGCATTCTAGATATTTGAGCTTCAAGTCTCAACTCAGCTGCTACTAATTTTGTCACCTAAAACAAATTATTTCACATCTCTAGACCTGTTTATCTTATGAATATAGGAATTCAAATATGAATTTCTCTAGTTTTCAGACAAATTTTCTACAACGTTATGTATGATACAATTTATCAATACATTTAGGATTTTCTAAAATGCAATATGAAGCCATATAGACCATTGCTGTGAAATTTTACAAAATTACAAAAAGCATTTACTTTTTTAAATAAGTACCAACCAAAAAACAAAAATAACTTGTAATTGTCTGCCAACCACATAGTCTCATGTACTGTTCACAATACTTGAGAGTCATCCTGTTTTCACTGATAAGGAAAGCAATGGTTAAGCAGCATAATTAGCTTGACCCAAGTTAAATAGGTAACAGAACCACCTCCTGAACTCTCAAAGTACATGCTAGTAAACTATTCCAAGCTGCCTCTTAATTGTACATGTAAAATTCCTACAAAGAATTTCTGTAGCATTAGTTATATTTATTTTCATCCAAGCAAAGTAACATCTTCGGCAAACATCTTCAGCTCCCTTGGTCTAAAGGGTTTAAATATTTAATTGAACTTTATGCGGTCTATTATCTATGGGTTCTTTATCTGGCCATTTGATCACAGATTCAAAGGATTTGGAAAAGAAATCTAGGTCTACTTTTTTTTTCTTGCATGTTTTTTTTTGTTTGTTTGTTTGTTAAACCATAACCCCAATATAGCATTGCACTGTAGTAGATATTCTAATGGAGACATACAGGAAAATAATAAAATAATAACAATAGAGTATAGGCACATTTTAGAAACATTAAGCTGAGTATATGTTCACTTGGTCTGGTGGGGGACAGTCCCTCCCCCACATAAGTTTAAATTCTCCTCAGTTTGTTCACCTAGAAGATATGATTTAAGAAATTGCTGTTTAGGGCTGGGATGTAGCTCAGTGGCAAAAGCGCTTGCCTAGGAAGTGCAACGTGTCCTGGGTTTGATCCCCAGTGCAAAAAAAAAAAGAAAAGACAAAAAAAAAAAAATACAGTTTAAAAAAAAACCCAACAAAAGAAATTGCTCTTTACCAGTGTTTTCCATTTGTTCTCCAATACAGCCTTGGCTCGATAATAAACACACAGTGTTTGGACGAGTGACTAAAGGAATGGAAGTTGTACAAAGGATCTCCAACGTCAAAGTCAATCCTAAAACAGATAAGCCTTATGAGGATGTCAGCATCATAAATATCACTGTCAAATAAGATTTCTTTAATTGTATTTATCAGACAATACATATATTAAATATAAGACTATTTTACGTTAGGAAGTTTCTTGCTGAATATACAAACCATATTTGAAAAGATAGAAAACTATTTTTATATGTCTAATATTTCTAATTAAAGGCTTTTAAAACAAAAGAGCTGCCTTTGATTTTTCTTCCAATATTTCTAATCCTAAGAGATAATAAATTGGACTGAAGTCATGCAAATAACACTGCCTCTGGGTCCTTGAATGCTAAATTGTTATATGAGAGCTAGGTGTATTTCTTCCTTGATTTTTGAAGCCATGTCTTGTGTGTGCGTGCGTGCGTGTGAGGGCTAGATCCTTTATTTTTTGTTTTTAAAGGATTTGCCTGGAGCGGTAGCATGCCTGGGCTAAGAAATTACAAGTCTGTTGGGCTGCAATGTGCATAAATCTAGGAGTTGGACTGAAACTTGCTAGTGGAGAGTCTCAGGATTCTACACAGCTCTCAGGGTGCTTCCTAACCAAACTTGGTACCTGGGACACAGTGCAGACTCATCCTGCCTTTATGAGGTATGAAGCAGCCCACTACTGAGTATGAACCTGACTTTACTCTCTTTGAAGACAGAGAAATAGCACAGTCACAGGCTTTTAAGGTGAAAAGGCAGTCTGTTTTTGCCACTGGGAGTAGAGGAATACCATGGAAGAGACATGAGCTGGCCTCTAGACCATCATGGAACACCTTTGTGTCTGACATGAGGCTTTAGGAAGTCACACTATGCAGGCTCCACATCGAGATTCCACAGCATATTGCTGTGGCTGCTGGGGAACAAACCCAGCTCCTCATGCATTTTAAGCAAGTTCACTGCCACAGCCCTATATCTTTAGCCCTTTTTATACCCTGAAAATATCTTTGTTTTTAGGCAATTTAGTTTTCTATTCTCATAACATTGCTTGTTAGCTTCCCTTTGCTTTTTTATTTCATAGTAAAACTGTCTCACTATGTAGTCTAGCCTTGTCTGAGATTCAAGAACCTCAGCCACTTGACTGTTGAGATTATAGTATAAGCATCTGTCACCATGCCTGGCTCTAATATCATTTTCTGGCTCCTTTTCATTCAACTACTTTAGTCAAATCTTCAGAATTTATATCTCACTATACCATATATATAATATGAATGAGCTTAGTTTTTTTACGTTGTTTTTTGTTTTTTTGTGCCAGTCTTGGGCTTGGGCTCAGAGCCTGAGCTTTATCCTTGGGTTTTCTCAAGGCTAGAGCTCTACCATTTGAGCCACAGCACCACTTCTGGCTTTTTTTTCTGTGTATGTGGTACCGGGAATCGAACCCGGGTCTTTGTGAATGCTAGGCAAGCACTCTACCACTAGGCCAAACTTCTGGCAAATCATTCAACTACTTTAAACATGGAAGTTGCTTGAAATTTTGTCCACAATGTTTTTAGTAGGTGCGTTTCAAAATATTACCCACCTCAGTGATATTTGTGTATACAGTAGCTCATGTACTTTTGTCCTTGATATCTTTCTGAAACTTCAGGATTATTCCCCTCTTTTGATGTTACCTATTGGCTTCTCTATTAATTTGATCACAGACCTCTTCAGTTTAATTTTTCTAAAACAATTACAGTCTTACCCTAAATATATATTTTTATGTCTCCAATGACTCCTCAAACCCAGAGTCATCTATTTTTCTCTTTCAATTTATTAGTTACCATTCTTTTGACCTAATAAAAATATTTTCTTTCAGTCTTGACAACTCATCATGTTTACCTAATTGAATCTTAATCAGAAAAGGAAAAAACGGATACAAAGATACTTTTAAATCATTTGACAAAACTAGACCTGATTGAATCTTAATCAGAAAAGGAAAAACTGAAATAAAGGTACTTTTAAATGATTTGACAAAACTAGGAAATCTATGGCAGATTAGATACTAAAGTTGATTACTGTGATTAAGAAGAACATTTATGGGGGCCAGAAGTTTGGTAGAGTGCTTGCCTAGCATTTACAAAGACCGGGTTTGATTCCTCAGTACCCCATATGTAGAAAAAAGCCAGAAGTAGTAGAGCTCTAGCCTTGAGAAAGCTCAAGGACAGTGTGCTCAGGCCCTGAGTTCAAGGCCCAGGACTGGCAAAAAAAAGACAAAGAAAAATATTTATATTCTTAGGAAATAATGCAGCAGTGCTACTTACTAGACACTATGTTGAAAATGAATTATACAACTTGTGGGTGGGCATGGGAAAGAAAATGGACAATGCAAGGGAAGGAGTGACATCGAAAAAGAAATGTATGCTTTATCTGATTTATATAACTATAACCCTCTGTAAATCACCTTTGTAATAATAAATTTTAAAAAAAAATACACGACCTCAAAAGACTAATAAACAAGAGCTTCCCTATGACCCAGCAATCCCACTCCTTGGCATTTACCCAAATGTCCAGAAACAAACACATACTAAAGCTACTAACACAACGATGTTCATTGCATTATTTACCATAGCAAAAATATGGAACCAAACCAGATTCCCTCAGTAGATGAATGAATCAAGAAGATGTACTATACACAGTGGAATTCTATGCTGCCAACAGAAAGAATGACATCGCCCCATTTGTAAGGAAATTGAAATACTTGGAAAAAATTATATTAAGTAAACCAGACCCAAAGGAACATAGGTTCCATGGCTTCCCTCATTTGTAATAATTAGTACACATCTAGGACTCTCCTAGCAGAGGATACAATAGCTCAAAATCTATGTACATATGGCCAAGTAGGATGAGGCTAAGCAAAATGAACTCTAGGATATGGAAACAAGAGGTTTTATATTTGTGTTTGTTGTTCTTATGTACTATGTGAAGTTATTTCTTTTCTCTTTTTTCATTTACAGTTAATTTCATGTGGTTACAGTATCTGACTTTGTTACCTAGTATACTGTATATACATTTGTTTATTTGAAATAGAGACGAGAAAGGGAAAATCAAGATAATTGGGGGGGTCGGGGAGGGAAAGTAGGAGAAAAACATGGGAAGGGGTATCAGTGTCCAAGAAGTAATGTACCCACTACCTGTCAAATGTAACTGTAACCCCTCTAATATGTTATCCTGACAAAAAAAAAAGGTATACTACAGTATTTTCAAGTAGAGAGCCAAATGTGTCAAAAAAGAAATAGTATTGGGAAAAGCCTGTAATCTCAGCCAGGGAGTAGAAGTGGAAGACAGTTGATAGTATAAAGTTAAACCTGGGAAAACTACTCCAGAAATTATTCTTTTCTTTTTTCTTTTTTTTTTTTTTTTTACCAGTCCTGGGCTTGAGCTCAGGGCCTGAGCACTGTCCTTGGACTTTCTCAAGGCTAGAGCTCTACCACTTGAGCCTCAGCACCACTTCCGGCTTTTTTCTATGTATGTGGTACCGAGGAATCGAACCCGGGTCTTCATGCATGCTAGGCAAGCACTTTAACCACTAGGCCAAACTCCCGGCCCTCCAGAAATTATTCTCATGAATAAATGAGTCAACAAGTAGAAAACTTTCCCTAAAGGAACAGATGACAGCCTGGTGGCAAGTGTCAGAAAGCAGCCTCTAACAGCCTGCACCGCAGAGGGTGGCAAAAGCTCAACAAGTTACCCAAGCACCCTTCCAGCTCTCCTCACCTCTGCCTCAGGTGCCCTCTTGATTGGAATCCCACATGGAGATTCTTTCACAGACTGTATACCACCTCAGATGGTCCCCACTGGGCACCAGCTTCCACTGGCCTGCAGGAGGGCCTTAGCCCTGACTTGGCCCTAGGATGACAGCAACTAGGGGCCTTTCTCAGCACCCATTTTGGCTGTCTGAGGCTACTTAGCCCTAAGATTATGGACTAATTTGCCCATAGTCTTGATTTGCCTATAAAATGGCAGTCTGCCTAACTACACCTTAGTAGAAAAAATTGTCCTGTTTTTCCTGGAAGAGCTATTTAGTCTTGGCTTGGTCCGATTAGAATTGTTTGACTTGTTTTCCCTGAGGAGAGCTGGACAGGCTGACTGCCATCAAGGAGAGCATTTGGGGCTCTGTCTGCATCAACGCTGTTTGAAATGAATAGCCTGCAGCATAGTAGTTGAGCCAGTAGATGAGCTCTGAGAATATTAGCTAGGCCTCACTTGGGGCCTAGGAGAGCTGAAGTTCTGTTGTAACCATTAGGCCTCATTCAGGCTGAGAACTGATGTCCTAACTGTTGAAACTGTTAGGCCCCAATGGGGCCTAGGAGAGCCAATGTTCTGCGGTAACTGATAGGTTTCACTCAGGCCTAGGAGAGCTGATGTTCTATGAAACTGTTAGGCCTCCCTGGGGCTTATGATAGCAGTTGGTCTTCACTTAGTCTGAGGAGAAGGACTCGAGACCCTTGTCCCTAAGGAATGCTGGAGGAGCTGACTTCCATCAAGTTGACCACTTTGGGCCCTGTCTGCACAAATGCTGTTTGAGATGAATAGCCTGCAGAGTAGTTGAGCAGGTAGAACTACGAGGATATTAGGTAGGCCTCACTTGTCTAACAGAGGCAGACCTCAGTGGGGTCTGGGAGAGCAGACATTCTGTGGTAACCATTAGGCCTCACTGGGGCTAGGAGAGCTGATGTTCTAAAAGTTGAAAACATTAGACCTCATGGGGGCCTAGTGCAGAAACCATTAGGCCTCACTGGGGCTTATGATAGTAGTTGGTCTTCACTGAGTCTGGAGAGAAGGATTTGGTCTCCTTGCTCCTGAGGAGAGATGATGGGGATGACTTCCAACAAGTTGAGCACTTCAGGCTCTGTCTGCACAAACTCTGAGATAAATAACCCACAGAGTAGTTGTTAAACAGGTTGGCCTGCTCTGAGCTTTGATAGGCCTCACTTGTCTAAAAGAGGCAGGTCTCACTGGGGTCTAGGAGAGCTGATGTTCTGTTGAAACCGTTAGGCCTCACTGGAGCCTAGGAGAGCCAATGTTCTGTTGCAACCGTTAGGCCTCACTAGGCTTAGGAGAGCTGATGTTCTAACAGTTGAAACCATTAGACCTCACCGGGGCCTACAAGAGCCATCATTCTGTGGTAACTGTTAGGCCTCACTTGGGCCTAGGGGAGCTGATGTTCTGTTAGAACCGTTAGGCCTCACTGGGGCTATGATAGCAGTTGGTCTTCATTGAGTCTGAGGAAAAGGATTTGGGTTCCTTGTTCCTGAGGAGAGCTGGAGGGGTGGACTTCTACCAAGTTGAGCACTTGGGGCTTTTCTGTTTTCAGGAGTGCTATTTGAGGGGAATAGCCTGCAGAGTAGTAATTAAGCCAGTAGACTTGGTTTGAAGAGAATTCATAGGCCTCGCTTGCCTGCAGGAGGCATTGAGGCCTCGCTTAGCTCTAGAGCTTTGGTCCCAACTATACCTGAATAGACTAGTTAGCTCTTGACGTGGCTTCAAGGATAGCATCTGGGCAACTTTCCCTGAGAACCATTGGTACTGAGCCCAGGAAGAGCAGTATAGCCTGAGGTGGCACAATGATTGAGAGTGACTTACCTATGGGAGTAAGATTTGTTGTAACTTGACCTACAGGATAGGAGATCCCCCTGAGTTGGCCAGTAAGGGAGAAGATAGTAACCTTTTCCTAAAGGTGTGTGAGCACCTTGTGTTGGTCCAAGAGAGAGCCATTTCAGCTGTTGTGAGCCAGTCAGAGTTACTCAAGCGGAGGTGCCCTGAAGATTTAAGATTGTCTTGGGGCAAAAAGCCAGAGACATCCTAGCTAAAAAGCACCTCAAGTGAAATGGGCTGTAGATGGGGCTTAAGTACAGTGCCTGAGACCCTTAAGTTCAAACAGAAGTAACAGCAGCAAACCAAAAGAGTCTCAGGGCGAGAACAGATGGGATGAGGGGACATGATGGAAAAGGTGGCTAATCGAGAAGCATGGGACACTTAGATGCACACGTGACATTGTAGCTGAAGTTCAGAAAACTTGAAAGCCTGAAGAAAGTTCTGGAGGAAAAGCAATTAAACAGCCCTAGCTTGCTTGCTGGTGGCCGACACTGAGTAAGAGCAGTAGAGATAGTGACAAGGAGCTAGGGACTTTGTTTGGGTCCAGGACTGTGGACCTAGAAGCTCCACTGGGTTCTAGATGATACACGGTTTCTGAATGCCATTGCCTCTTTGGAGCCTAGCTGGAGATGGCACTGTGCTCTGTCCATGCCTGAGCACCTGCCCACTCAATACCCTGCCCACCAGGGCTGCAGCCCTTTCATCCCAGCACTCTGACTCTCAGATGACCCTTCCCAAAACCTTCAAAGGGTAGACATGCCTAGAACAGACACTTCTGATCCAGAGAATAACCCATGGGGTCATAAAATGCCAGACCCTTGCTGCTGCTGTCTGGGCTCTGTGAATATTTGATGGACTGCTTGAGTTCAGGAAATTTTTTTAAAAATTTTCTTTTGCCTCCCAGGAGATGATGAGCCAGTTTCCCCTCCACAAGGCCTGGCTTCTTGCACCCTAGTCTCACCTCCTCTTGGCTCATGCCAAAAAGACCTGGGGCCATGGTTCAAGTGGTATAGCCCCTGCTGCGGTAGTAGGAAGCCATGAGTTTGAAATCTTACTACTAGCAAATGAGAACATAAAAGAAGGACAGATGACCTTGGAATAAGGATTCAGCAAATGGAGCAACCACTTTGAGAACATTCTCACGAAGAAGAGACTGTGAGTGAGAGGTGCTGGGTCATGCCATTATGACACCCACCTGGAGAGACAGCAAAGATCCCAGGTTGAAGATGGCCCTAAGTTCAGGCACATCAGATAGTTTTGTTGGATATTGAAGAAATAAATGCATGAAACATGCATACATGCATGCAACTCTAAGCAAACAACGCATTGCCACTAGCTAGGCCCACTATCTAGTCCCTTACCAGCTGGCCATACTCCTGATCCTTCTAGACTCTTCTCCCCGGGGGCAAGTTGCTCCTGCTTAGCTCACTGACCCCCAATTGGCCACAAAACACTCACCCCTCTGCGCTCAGCTGAGCTGGACAATCTCCCTGGGAAAGGACTAACCTGCGTTCATTGATCGAGGCCCCTCCCTTGGAGCCATGCTAAGTTAGAAGAGCAGCCATAGGAGAACACCGGCCCCAGTTCCTGGTTCTCAGTCACTATGAGTTGCTGGGGCCACTAGGGCCACACCAAATGTGAATGTGGGTTGGGGGGCGGCATAGGAGGAAGAAGGAAACACAGATCTTGGAGACACAGCACAGCTGCACTTTGCCCAGCAAGGAGGCCTCGGCCTCCCTCACTCCTGCCTAGGCACATTGGGGCTGCACATTCCATCTGAGCACCCTGACTGGGAAGAAGCAGGCTAGGTTGACATGGTGACAGGAGTGGCCTCACATCACCAGAAAGAACAACCTCCCCCACCCCCAACCTTACACACACCCAAGGACAGATGAGGGCTCAGTGGCAAGTGTCAGGAAGCAGCCTGTGACCGCCTCTACCCCAGGAGGTGGCACCCTTTCAGCTCTCCTCACCTCTGTCTCACTCAGGTGCCCTCCTGACTGGAATCCCACTTGGAGATTGTGCCGCTGATTGTACATAACCTCGGATGGCATGGAGACCTCTGGTCATAGTGGCTGGGTCACAGCAGAATAGAGTTTCCCCGTTGCTGGTGTTGGACGCATACCTGGCAGATCCCTCACACCCTTTGAAAGCAGGATCCCCCGAGCTCCGTGGGGAACTCCCTTATCGCTAAAATGCAGGGAGACACGAGAAACAAGGTCTTAGTGACTCTGAAATCAGTATAGAGAATGCTATACTTGACTGAAGTCAGCCTGTTGTGAGAATATCTCCAGAACATTGTTGCTTTCACCACCAACTGTTCCTTCCTCCCTCTCCCCCACCCTCAGTCTCTGGTAAACCTGGTCCTACAGTCTACTTCTATGCCACAGCTTAGTTTTTACACAACTGGGTCCAACAGGATTTTTTTTCTGAGAGGACGTGTCAAGCAAAAGGATTTAGTCACATCTTCATTTAGAGAAATACTTCAGCTTTGAACTGTATCCACACATAGAGTTGTGATGTGTCAGTTGAGCTGGTATTACTAGGGGCAGAGTTAGGGTCAAGTGCAGAAGCTCCCTGTTAACTCGCTCTCCCCACTTCATGTTTATTTTGGAGAAGAACACAACAAAGTCCTTGAAAGCAGGAAGCAAGTGTCCTTTTTAATCTCTTCCAAACTCCAGTCCTGTTTCTGGTTCAGGCTACATTCCCACTAGGTTGTTTCCTGGCACCACATGTGCCCTCAGATGGCAAATCTTCGAGGGACATGATCTCTTCAGCTTTGGTGGTCATTGTGGAGTGGCCACATAACCCCCCTCTATGTCAAGCAAGCCATTTTGCCTGGTCTGGCAGCTGCATGGGTGGAAAAAAGACTTCCAGGCTACGTGGCAACCATGTTGACAACCGAGTGGCTGTTTCCCAGACAAGTACTTGGCGATGGCTCATTCCAATCTGAGTCCACCACAACACTACTATCTCAGTGCCTCCTCCCACCATAAACACACTCCCAAATACTACTGATCAAGCAGGAAAAATTCTGCCCAGCACATGAGGAGCCTGGGCTGCCTGTGAGATTGCTCAGAAGCAAGCACTGCCTCGGAGATCCTTCTAGAGGCCCTCTTCTCTGCCTTCTTTTCTTGGGACAGTGGTTGTTCCAGGATGTACTGGCTCACTCACTGCCCTCTTGATGGAGCCAGTCAATACAGGGTGATCTATGAGCAGAAGAGGAGTCCCACATGCATTTGGGGGTGTAACTCTGCCTCCATGTGAGGTAGCTTGGCATTTGCAAGTTTTTCATAGATGTCACTGACCTGGTAGGCAAGATCACCCATTATTGAGATGATTTCACCATGGCAGCCATTGGACTTAATCTCAGTTCTCTTCTCTTCCCTTGCTCCTTCTTAACTCGGCCATGGATAGCTCCTGTGCTCTTCTATGGCAACCCTCACTTTGGGATCCATAACAGCTGAGCCATAAAATACTCTGTAGCACCTCTGTAGCAATGTTGCTGAGGCAAAAAGAAAAAAGTCTCACGGTTACTCTATTTGGGGAGTAGACATGCTCTGATCCAGTCAGCATGTTGTAGAGTACAATGCCAAGACTCCACGTATCTACAGGTGGGCCATCTTGTGCCTCTACCTGGAGCATCTCAAGACTGTGCAGGACCATGCGAGACCATGGTGCCACAAATACTCTGTACCTTTGGCCTGGTTGGAATTGGGCACAAAGCTTTATGTGTCTTTGTCTATAAATTAATATGTTTTCAGGCTCAACAACCTGGGGTACAGCTTCGTGAGGGTGGCAATATTGCAGGGCCTCCACGATTTGTATAAATAGACCATGCATTTCCTGTTTCTTTCTAGCAGACTTCCCTTTTGATGTGTGATCTAGTAAATTCCTGAGGGTCATGCGCTCTGTGACTAAAGTAAGATATACCTGCTGTCCTCTAGCCCATGGAATAGGCCAATGTTATGTTGGAATGAGCTAACTTCTTTATGACTTCAACCTCTGTGCAAATATAGGCCTATGCTTCTCTGCAAGGTTTTGTGGTGACTCCAGTCTTCATTAACATGCCTTGCAAGTCTGACTTTGCCTAATCTACCTCTTCTAATTATCTAACCCGGTACTAGTCCATAAGCTTTTCTACCTCAGATCTCAGCTTCCTGCTATCTCTCATCGCTGCTCTTTCTTTCTGGGTGGCAATATGAACTAAGAGTGCCAGTTCTAAGAAGGAAGTAGCTAGAAATACATGAAATATCCAAGCTTAGAGTTTGTTTCAAGAGGAAGAGCACCTGTAGAGCAAACATGATGCTCTCCCTAACTTAAAACCACAATACAAGAATCTTCCTCAAAACAAACACCTCAAATAACCTACAATGAACCTTAAGACCTTAGGAAAGTAAGGACAAACCAAGCCCAAATATGGGAGGCAAAAAATAGTAAAAGTCAGAGCCAAAATTCATGGAATGAAATCCAAAAGAATAGTACATGGTACTAGTCGCTTACCTCTGTCATCCTAGCTAGTTAGGAGACTGAGATCTGAGCATTACAGTACAAAGCTAGCCCAGCCAGGAAAGTTGATAATACTCTTCTCTCCAATTAAGCACAGAAAACTGCATGTGAAGCTGTGGTTCAAAGTAGTAGACTACTCGCCTTAAGCAAAAGAGCTCAGGGACAGTGCTTAGGCCACATTCAGGCTCCATGACCAAAGTCAATTCTAAGTGGATCAAAGATGTTAAGGTGAGACCTGAAACTGAAACCTCTAGAGCAATACAGAAGAAACACCTCAAGTTATTCACATGGGCAACAGTTATCTGAACAGGCTTCAGTTGCAGAACTCCTGTGGTGTGGTTGGTTAGTGCTTCACACTTCTACGACTCCAACAGATCAGGAAATAAATAGCAAGTGTTGACAACAGATCTGCATCCTGTTCTAAAGCTTCTGCACAGCCAGAGAAACAGTGGAGAAGACGAAGAGACAGCCTACTCTTATGGGAGAAAGTCTCTGCTGCCTATTTATCCAATGGGGGCTTTATATGTAGAATCCGTAGAGATCTAAAATAGAATAGCCAACAGGCACTTCACCAAATTATGTAAGAGAAAATGAGATAGGCATGGTGGCTTATGCCAAGCAATCTTGAAGCATACAATGAGAGAATCACAGTTTGAGGCTAGCCTGGTCAAAAATAAAAAATGAGATAACCCCCCACCAAACTCATTGAAAAAGCTAGCCATGGTGGAACCAACCAGTGGTTTGAACACAAGGTAGAGGCATTGAGAATCAGGATACAAAGCCAGTCCAGGAAAAACTAAAAACTACTAAAGGTAAATTGGCCAGGAGTGTGGCTAACATAGTAGGGTCCCTGCCTAGCAAATGCAAAGCCCTGAGTTCAAACTGCAGGAAATCAATAAAAGACTGAGGTACATTCTTTTCAAATAAAGTTCAAATAGCCTCTACATATGGGGGGAAAAGTTGCCATCTTTGGCCATCCGGGAAACCAACTCCCAAGCATTGAGATTCCATCTCACCCCAGCCAGAATGGCTGTCATAAAGGAAATAACAAATTGCAAAGCTTGTCAAAAATACAGGAAGGAAATTGGTATCATTGCTGGTGGGAGTTTAATTTGGCCACTATGGAAATCGATAGAGGTTTTGCAAAAAGTTAATATAATTCCCATATTATGCAGCTTTACCACTCCTCAGCATATATACCCAGAAGATATGTGCTGACTGTAAAAATGCCTACTTTCCTATATGATTGGAATCAGCTGAGGTGGCCATCAGATAAAGGAAATGGGGCATGTACTCAGCCATGAGGCAGAATGCAATTATATTGTTTGCAGTTAAGTAAAATGAACTGGCTAGTATGTATTTTTTTTACTTTGTTTGGTTTCCAGTGATAACTAGGATTGGGACTCAGCATCTTATACTTGATCTGCTTGCTTTCTTGGCTGGTGCTTTACTACTTGAGACACTTCTCCAGCCTGGTATTTTGATGATTACTTTGATAATAGAAGCTCTATCCAGGCTGGCTTTAAACTGCAATCCTCCAGATTTCAGTCTCCTGAGTAGAACTGCAGGAGTGAGCCACCAGGATCTAGTAACATCATGTTTCTTGAAATAAGCAAGTCCCACTGAAGACCAAGTATAGGCTCATTTCTCTAGTGTGGAAACAAGCAGGGATTCATATGGAAATTTGGGGTTGTGGAAAGGAAAAAAAGGTGTGGGGATAAGAGTGAGTGAGCATGAGCTAAGTACGTTAAATGAACATATGTAAATGCCCCAGTAAGGCATTTACATACAGGTAAGACTGGAACCAATGAGGTGTCCCTGAAAGACCAGCTCATCCAGAACCTCAGGCTATGTGGCCTTTCACATTTCATCACTGTGGCTCTTTGTGAGGTCAGAGTGGGAAATGCTCTGGGTGCAAACTCCACTGGAGTTTCCTGATTCTTACAGATACTATCCCACATCTTCACAAAATGACAAGCCCTCAACCCACTAGCTTGTGCAAACTCATCCTCAC
Source organism: Megascapheus bottae (assembly GCF_031878675.1). Taxonomy (NCBI): domain Eukaryota; kingdom Metazoa; phylum Chordata; class Mammalia; order Rodentia; family Geomyidae; genus Megascapheus; species Megascapheus bottae. Next base: position 48,412,051 of record NC_143512.1, on the reverse strand, counting down.
TGATGTAGAGATTAAAAGGTATAGGATACTTCATTACCTTATTATTACTTGAAGGCTTAAAAATTCATATTTGGCTTATGAAGCCCTCATAATTAGCAGGGAAACCATGGGTTCAAGCTCATAGTTGTAGCTTGATGCTACTTTCATGCACCTGGCATCCTAGCAAAAATAGGCAGACTGAGCTTCAGATACACAGGAAGAAGTAAGATTCTTCCTTAAACCAACTGTCTTCAGCAACTCATCAAAAAATTATACATTATGATCAAACAGGAGTCATCACAGGGAGGCAAAGCTGGTTCAACATACGCAAATCAATATGATTCAACACATCAACAGGAGCAAGGACAAAAATCACATGATTGTCTCAATAGATGCGGAAAAGGCATTTGACAAGATCCAACACCCCTTTATGTTAAAAGCTCTGGAGAAACTAGGAATCCATGGAACATTCCTCAATGTAATAAAGGCTGTGTATGACAAACCTACGGATAGCATTATACTTAATAGTGAAAAGATAAAGCTATTCCCTCTAAAATCAGGAACGAGACAAGGATGCCCACTCTCTCCACTCCTCTTTAACATGATATTAGAAATCCTAGCCAGAGCAATAAGGCAAGAAGCAAACATAAAGGGGATCCAAATAGGGAAAGAGGAAGTAAAACTTTCCCTCTTTGTAGATGACATGATTCGGTATTTAAAAAACCCTATAGACTCCACTCCCACACTGCTTGAGCTGATTCAAAACTTTGGAAAGGTAGCAGGGTATAAAATTAATGCTGAAATATCAACTGCCTTCCTCTATGCCAACAATGAGAGGAATGAGACAAGAGTCAGGAAAGCAACTCCTTTTGCAATAGCCTCAAAGAAAATAAAGTACCTAGGAATTAGCTTACCTAAGAATGTAAAGGACCTTTTTGATGAAAACTTTAAAACACTGAAAAAGGAAATTAAAGCAGAACTGAGGAAATGGAAAAACCTCCCATGCTCCTGGACTGGAAGAATTAACATCGTGAAAATGGCAATCTTGCCAAGGGCTATCTACAAATTCAATGCAATACCCATCAATATCCCAATGGCATTCTTTAAAGAAATAGAAGAGGCAATCCAAAATTTCATATGGAATAATAAAAGACCCCAGATAGCAAAAACAATTCTTAGCAAAAAGAAAAACACAGGAGGAATTTCAATATCAAACTTTAGACACTATTATAGAGCAATAGTGAACAAAACAGCTTGGTACTGGCACAAGAACAATCTTGAAGACCAATGGAATAGAACTGAGAACCCAGATATTAACCCATAGACCTATGGCCACCTAATCTTTAATAAGGGAGCCAAAAAAATAGAATGGAAGAAAGACAGCCTCTTCAACAAGTGGTGCTGGCAGAACTGGTTAAGCACATGCAGAAAACTAAAGTTGGATCCTTCTTTGTCAGTCTGCACCAGGATTAACTCCAAATGGATCAAAGACCTCGAGGTAAAAGCAGATACACTGAAAACTTTACAAGAAGGAATAGGAGATACACTAGGTCTCCTTGGCACAGGTCAAAACTTTCTTAATCAGGACCAAGAAAAACAACACTTATCCAGAGAAAGTCTGGATAAGTGGGACTGCATGAAACTGCAGAGCTTATATATGGCAAAGGACATAGCTAGTAAATTAATTAGGAAGCCTACAGAGTGGGAGAAGATCTTCACTAACCATACAATGGTCAAAGGCCTCATATCTAAAATATATCATCAGCTCAAAAAAATTGAATCACTCCAAAACTCATCTTCAAAGTAACAACCATCTCATTAAAAAATGGGCCAAAGACTTTGAGTCTTCTCTGAAGAAAAAAATAAGAATGGCCTATAGACACATGAAGAAATGCTCAACATCTCTGGCCGTAAAAGAAATGCAAATCCAAACAACTAGGAGATTTCACCTCACTCCAGTTAGAATGGCCAGGATCAAGAAATCTAATAACAACGATGCTGGAGGGGATGTGACCAGGAGGGATCACTACTACACTGTTGGTGGGAGTGCAAACTCATTCAACCACTATGGAAAGCAGTATGGCAGCTCCTCAAAAGACTAAATATAGAACTCCCCTATAACCCAGCAATTCTACTACATGGCATTTACCCAATCATCCAGAAACAAGGGCATACTAAATCCACTAGCACAACGATGTTCACTGCAGCACTATTTACCATAGCAAAAATATGGAACCAACCCAGATGCCCCTCAGTTGATGAGTGGATCAACAAGACGAGGCATTAATACACAATGGAATTCTATGCTGCTATCAGAAAGAATGATATCGCCCCATTTGTAAGGAAATGGAAAGACTTAGAAAAAATCATATTAAGTGAAGTAAGCCAGACTCAAAGGAACACAGGCTCAATGGTTTCCCTCATTTGTCATAATCAATAGAAACCTTGGGCTCTCCTAGCAGAGATTTACAATAGAATAAAACCTAGATACAAAAGGCCATATAGAATGATGCTAAATGAAAAGACCTCCAGGATATAGAAACAAAAACCATATAATGAGTGATTGTTGTCCTTAATGTACCATGTTATCTCTCATCTCTTTTGCTGTCCTTTGGTTAAATCATATTATTACAGTATTTCACCTGGTTATCTGATATATTGTATATATGCATATTTGGTTATTTGAAATCGGATAGAGAAGGGGGGAAAACAAGATGAGGGGCATGGGTGAGGGAGGGAAATGGGGACCAAGACATGGGAAAGGGTATCAATGTATGTGAAGTAATGCACCTTCTATCTGGTGAATATAATGTAACCCTTCTATTAATTATAATAAATATATATATAGGGCAGGGAATTTGGCCTAGTGGTTAAAGTGCTTGCCTAGCATGCACAAAGACCCGGGTTCGATTCCTTGGTACCACATACATAGAAAAAAGCTGGAAGTGGTACTGAGGCTCAAGTGGTAGAGCTCTAGCTTTGAGAAAGTCCAAGGACAGTGCTCAAGCCCTGAGCCCAAGCCCAGGACTGGCAAATAAATAAATAAATAAATATACATATATATGTGTATATATATATATATATATATAAAGATTCTTCCTTAAAGATAAACAGTATGGGCCTGGTGCCAGTGGCTCACACCTGTAATTCTAACTACTCTGGAGGCTGAGATAATAAGGATCACAGTTTTAAGCCAGCATGGGCAGCAAAGTCTATAAGACTTGGAGCCATGGCTCAAGTGGTAGAACACTAACCTTGAGCACAAAAGCTCAGGGACTGTACCCAGGCCCAGAGTACAAGCTCCAGGAATGTAAAAATAAAAAAAAGAAGTATAAAAGTGAATTTGGGATTGTTACTTGATTAGATAGAGTGCCTGCTTAATAGGAACATGGCTTCTGAGTTAAATCCTATCCTAGAACACACAAAATGCCCCTCCTCCCAAATCACACTAAGCTAAAAAATTTCCCTAGTATCTGTCCTCGGGGCTATCAGTCTTTTTTTGTCAAAATTTAGATTAATTGGTGTGGAAAGGAGGGAGAATTTACTCTCATTGTGACATTTTACCAAAATGCTTTGTTACCTAGGACATGATAGAACAAGGCCAGGGGAGGGCACAGAAGGGGATGGAGCAGTGTGAATAATATGAGTGAAGTACTTTGTACTGATACATAGCGATGCACAACTGATATACATAATTACGAAATAAAACATGAGAAAGGGGAGCCAGGCATTTGGCCTAGTGGCAGTGTGCATACCTAAGAATGCACGAAGACCCAGATTTGATTCCTCGGTACCACATACATAGAAAAAGCTGAAAGTGGTGTTGTGGCTGAAGTGGTAGAACTCTAGCCTTGAGAAAGCTCAAGAACAGTGCTCTGGCCCTGATTGCAAGCCCCAGGACTGGCAAAGAAAGAAAGAAAAAGAGAAAGAAAGAAAGAAAGAAAGAAAGAAAGAAAGAAAGAAAGAAAGAAAGAAAGAAAGAAAGAGAAAAAGAACAGCCCAAGCAACAAGAAAAAACAACGGTGAAATATATATATATATATATTTCAAGCTTAAAAGACCCAAAATGAAAACATCAACCCTAGAAGCAATGCTTCTAGCCTCAGCCCAGGACTTAAATCCTTGTATAATGCTTTCCATCACAGGGACTCTTAGTGAGGTCACTGCAGGAAATGTACCCAGGCATGGCTGAGCCAGACCCCAGTGGTTGCTCCATTTGAGTACTCGGGGACCCCTTCCCTCTTGTTAATAAAATAATCATACTTCAGCTTTATGCTTCTGTGGTCTTCTTTATTTAGAAGTGCAAAGGTATAGGCTCCGCTGATGCTTTATCAATTGGAGACTTAAAATTCTGTAATAACCTGAGGTTTTTAAGACATTACAATTGCGAGACACTAGTGGCTCACACTTTGAATCCTGTCTCCTTAGGAATCTGAGAATGGAAGGATTACAGTTTGAGGTCTGCAAGGTAAAAGTTTCTGAGAACCCTGTTTACCAAGTGTATGATGCCCTCCTGCCTATGTGAGAATCTTTAAGTACTCAGATTTCTGTCTAGCCACACACCTGAGAACAAGGGAGATCTTAAATGTAACCAGTATATAAAGGGGTTGCAGACATGGCTCTGTGGTAGAGTGTCTGGCTAGCAAGCAGGAGGCTCTGAGTTCAAATCCCAGACTACCAGGATAAACAGAAGACATCTAGACCTATATCAGTTGTGCCTTTCAACCTAACTACCAGGAGGCTCAAATCAGAAGATTCTCCGAATCGCTACCTCCAATTTCCGAAAACGAATAGGAAGCTCAATAAAGCCATTATAGGAATTCATGTTCTCCGTTGATCAGAATTATTTCCAATGTCTCTTTTTGTATCACAGTCCCTTAGAAGATAGAAAAACCACCTAAATTGTGCTATAGCAAATTAATACTGTGCTCTCTATAACCTTTGTCAAAGAACTGGAACTTAAGACTAAAATGTCTTAACAAGTCTTATTTATCCCTTGTGTTACTACAGCCGTACTGTGAATTTTTAGCAACACCGCCACCAAGTGGTCATAATGTCTCATTTCTCACAAAATACTTTGCTTTGAGCAAAAAATCTTGACTACATGCCAAAACTTGTTGATGTAAAGAAGCCAAAGATATACAGTGGAACAAACACAGCCTATTCAATTATTGGTGCTGGAAAAATTTGGCAACCACTTGCAGAAAACTAAAAATTGACCATAGCCTTTCGCCATGCACATTCATTAACTCAAAGTGAATCAAAGACCTCGATGTCAGACCAGAAACTTTGAAACTGCTACATGATAGAGTTGGAGAGACATTGGAACTCATAGGCACAGGCAAAAACTTCCTGAACAGAATCCCAGGGTCACAACAGATTAGAGAGAGACTCGATCAATGGGACTACCTAAAAATAAAAAGTTTCTGCACAGATAAAAGCATAGCTACTAAAGTAGAAAGACAGCCAACCAACTGGAAAAAGATATTTACCAATAATACATCTGACAAATTCTTAATATCCAGTATCTACAGGGAACTCAAGAAACTAATCCCCCCAAAACCCAACAAACCTATCACTAAATGGGCAAGGGAACTAAAGAGAGGCTTATCAAAAGAAGAGCTTAAAATGGCAGAAAAGCATATGAGAAAATGTTCATCATCCATGGTCATAAAGGAAATGCAAATAAAAACAACTCTTAAGATACCACCTCACCCCAATAAGAATGGCCAAGATTTTGAACTCAGACAATGACAGATGCTGGCGGGGTTGTGAAGAAAAAGGAACCCTACTACACTGCTGGTAGGATTGTAAGCAAGTTCAGCCACTCTCAAAAGCAGTGTGGATGTTTCTTAAAGAATTGAAAATTGTCCTTCCCTAGGATCCTGCCATACCACTCCTGGGCATCTACTCAGAACATCATAACCCAGGATATAAGAACACCTGCTCAGCTATGTTCATCTCTGCACTATTCCAATAGCCAGGCAATGGAAACAATCCAGATGCCCTACTGCAGATGAATGGATACAGAAAATGTGATATATATATATATATATATATATATGCACACAATGGAATTCTACATAGCCAACAGACAAGATAAAATAATGGCATTTGCAGGGAAGTGGATGAATCTAGAGCGAATCATGTTGAGTGAGACAAGTTAAGACCAAAGGAACAAAAGGTGCATGGTATCCTTAATATGTGACTATTAGATCCAAACAGTACAAGAGCAAGGACTCAAAAGTTGCATACCCAATGCTATGGACATGGTATTGGAAATATAAACACAAGTACATAGTCATAAAAATCTGTGACTCTATAGACACAATGTTTTCTTACATAGATTAATATGTATGTATGACATACAAACTCTCAGCCTAATTTTAATTATGTTCTAAAATCTAAGTGCTAGTGATTAAATATAGAGATTCCCTTCTTGAATACTTGTTAAATACATCATTTGAAATATGATGTAAAAATCAATGTTAATAAATTCTTCAATAAAAAACAGTAGAAAAAAAACTTGTTGATGGACCTAAAACCATACTTGCCATGTTTTTCTTAGTAGTTACAAATAAAGTCTGTTTTCATAAGGGTAACTTCTACATTTTCTGCTAATCTCATATAACCAAATGTATACATACAGTTCTAATTCTTTTGGTGACTCTGGGACATCACCGTTGCACTTGCTCAGCTTGCACTCCATCACATGAGCCATGTCTTCAGCCCTGCTTTTTGTTGCATTGTTGTCCTGCAATCCCCAGCCTCCTGACTAGTTAGGATTACCAAAGTTACTGGTGCCAGACTAATCACATGTCTTAATGGGCCTTGTGCCCCACAGCCCTGAGCTCACCTGGGGCTAGAGGACCACTTGGACATGTGCATTGAGCCCGAGGGGAGGCCTGGCCCAGGCTGGCCCTCTAGAGAGGCCCTTGATGATCACTTCTGGCCCAGCCCCTTCTGCTACTTTATCTTGGCCCTCAAATGGACTTGCTGGCCCATGCCACTTTCTGGATTCCTAGCCTTTGTGTCCTGGCCCTTCTCCCCTGCTCCTTGTCTTGTCACTCATGCTCTGGTCTTGGATGGATTTTCTCATGGGACCCTAGTGCAGACCCTGTGGTGAATGCCTTCCTGTCCCTGGATCACTTGACCACACATGGACTCCTGGCCTGGGCTCCTCCTGGGTAGCTTTCCTCCTCCCACCTCCCAGGGCCAGGCTACTTGCTGATTACCTTGTCTTGGAAGTGGCCTGGTCCCTTCCCCAAGCCCCTGAAGGACCCATCCCAGACCTATGGCTCCATTGCCTCCTCTCCTGGCTGTTGAATTGATGCTGGGCTCCTGGGGACCCAGGTATCCTCTCTCTGGGCTTTGTAGCAGCCCAGCACAGTCCCTGAGCATTGTCTTAGAGCCAGTGACCTGCCCCCATGATCCCTTTGGCTCATCCCTGACCTGCCACTTCTAAAGGCCACGACCCCATCCCAAAAGGACAGCCTGGGCTGTACCTTTACCTCATTCATCCCACCACGCCTGCCTCCTCTCTCCCCTCGCCTTTGCACGGTCTCTTCCCTCATTCTGCATGCTTCTCCCTTTTTGCGCTACTGCTTCCCCACTCCCTTTGTGTCGGAGCTTTCTCTCCCTCTTCCTCTTCCCTTTGGAGGTCTCTGGTTCTATCCCTATCCTTCCCGTTTAAGGACCCCATCCCAAAAGGACACCATAGGTAGATAGGTCATCCAGGCCTTTAGGACCTGCTCTGGTCCCCTCCTTGGTGCTGCATCCCTCCAACCCCACCCTGCCTGCTTCCTTGGTGCTATTCCCCACCTCACTTTGCCTGCTTCCCCTTTTCCTCCACCTTTGTGCTGTTTCTCTCCTTCCCTTCATGCTCCCCCAGTGTATCCACTCCCCCTCCCCCCACACCGAGCCCTGCCCCTCTCCCCCTACCCCATGCTTCCTCTCTTCCCCTTGGCTCCATCCCCAGTCCCGCATGTATCCCACTCTCCGTTGCTAAAGACACCATGGGCCTGAAACCTTGTGAGGTTCTATGGCCATGGACAATCTCCTGAACCCCTCTGTGTCTGCTGCTCATTTTGACAAGATTCCACTTGGCTGTCTGTTTTTCAAGTCCCTTCCTGGCCCCCTTTGCATCCCCTACCAGGACAAACTTGGGGAGCTTCCTTCCTGCTGTTTCCTAGAGCCAGGCCTTGAGCCAACCTATGCCATGGCCCCTCTTCCTTCCCCATGGAGCCACCCCATGCCTGGGACACTCCCTGTCACTCCCGGATCCTGTGCTCTCTAGCCAGCCCCCACCACACCCCGGCCTGCAGCCCCCATCCCTGCCCCAGTCCCTTTTCTAGGGCATGGCTGCTGTCGTCCTTGGCCTGGTCCTGAGCCTGGCTCCTCATCACTCTGGGTCCCCAGCTGGATGACATGGCCGGTCCATTGACTGCATACTCTGGTCCCTACTGGCCAACCCAGTGCTGGCCCAAACTATCATCTCAAGCCCAGCCCAGCACACTGCCAGAGCCATGTCCTCCGCCCAGGGACCCTGACTTCCCCAAGTCCCTCCCCACCGAATGGCCATCTGCACCAAGAGCTCCACATGTCCTTACTCTACCTCGTGCCTGATCCCCTCAGCTGGGTCCCCAGGAAGGGCCCCCTCCCATCAATGTCTTGATGTGGCTCTTGCCAGCACCTGGCTCCTAGCACACGCCTTGTCTGCTCCAGCCCTGAGCCCACTGGGGCCTGGAAGAGAGCCATGGATCTGCATGTGGACCCCGATGGTTGCCGGAGACAGTACTGGTTGCTTTCTTGGGTTCTTCTATCCTGTACAGTCCCTTTTATTGATCATCTCCTTGAAGCTTCTTTGTAGACACTTCTATTCCTGTCTTCATGGAGATGCTGAGGATGTGACGCAGTGGTAAGAGCCCTTGTCTAGGAAATGTCTTCTGGATTTGTTCCTCAGCATAGGGGGAGAAAAAAAGAAGACAGAGAAAGAAGATAGATATATCAGACTGATACCATGAGTCACTTCCAGTGACTCACTTCCCAGTTGAACTGGCATCAGTACTGATACAAATTACATATGTTTGTTTTAATCCACTAAGATTGGACCTGTTTGTTAAGTTAGAACTAAAATGCGCTTTCAACATAAGAAAAAAAGGTGTTCTTGACTGATAAGCAACTCTTCCACCTCCCAGGACCCAGTTGTCTGCCAACTTGTCATCTTGTGGCTTCACCACATTCAATTGTCTGTTTTCAAGGTCACTGAAAAGGAGCCAGAAGTTGGAGCATAATGAAAGCACAGGCCTATGCATTACATCTCAAATGGACCGTATCATTCCCACTAACACACTATTGGCCATAAATCATTCACTCCTAACCACAGTGAAGCTTGAGAGTTTACTTGTGGGCTAAATGAACCCTCTAGTGATTGTCTCAAGAGCTAATTTTCTGCCTAAGTCTGTATTTCACTGCATATGGTATAGAAGCAATCTAAGTAGACAAATGTCATATCATTCTCTTATGGTGCCAATGTTCCTTTTATATTATATTCCCTCTCTCCTCCTGCTCCTCACTAAAATAGAAGCATTTAGGGCTTGAACATGAAGGAGCCCCCTGTGGGTTCTGGGAGATCTCCTGTTTTACATACAAATCCCTCATCTGGATGTCACCGGAAGTCCGGCTGGCCACATGTGGGTGCCAGGCCCTCAGCCACAGCCAAGCTTCACAGTTTGGCCTATCTCTGCCTTTAGAACATTAGTACTCTGGTCTTCTGGTGGTTAACTGAAATCTCATGGGCTTTCTTGTCCAAGCTAGTTTTGAACTGTGATCCTCAGATCTCAGCCAGCATTTGACTGCACGGGAAAAAATGTCTAACTTCAATAAGACAAATTAGCATGAATAATATGAGAGTTTCAGGAGCAACTACAATCTAAAACAGAAGATCTGTCTGTGTTGCTTTTCTCTATGAGAATTGGCATTCTTTTTTCTTCTGTTTTCTGAGTTCATTTAACTTTTACTTGAGTCACCAGCCTGGACTGACATTCTAAATTCCCAGGAGAAAGAATGGGGTTAACCTAACTTGGCTATTTTTGGTTCTATCAACTATGTCCAATTGATGGGGCAAAATAGTTCAAAAAAAGATTTGAGAGGTCCTAGCCTGGTTAATTATTCTTGTTATTTCTTCGGGACCCTAAGGCAGTTAAAAATGCTATTGTTAGCCAGACACTGTGGCTCACACCCGTAATCCTAGTTACTCAGGAGGCTGTGCCCAGCTCAGGCACAAAAGTCCATAAGACTCTTATCTCCAATTAACCACCAGAAAACCAGAAGTGGCTGTGCTGTCTCCAGGGGTAAGGTGGTAGCCTTGAGGTAGGGGACAGTGAGTTTAGGGATCATGCCCAGGCCCATAGTTCAAGCCCCATGACCAACAAAAAGAATGCGATTGTTACTTTCATTGTTATTATAAAATTATTACATAAGTCAAGAAAAGAGTACATTTCTTCTTGAACAATATCACCTCTTCCCTCACCTCCTCACAGGTTTTCCCTCCCATCCCCCACTCACAAATTGTATAATTTACTTTCAGTATAGTATCTAGAGAGTACCACTGATGCACTTGTTGACTCTTTAAGGGTCCCTCCATTTCTGTGCCTGTTTTACCCTCCCAAAGGCAGATAAATGAACAAGAGAAAAGAAAACAAAACAGAGCTACAAAGGAAAAAACCCTCTTGTTTCCATTTCCCAGAGTTCATTTTAATAAATATATATGATCACATGCACAAAGGCATGTTAAGAATGTCGTCCTTTGGTCCCACTGTGTGTGAATGCCCAGAGCCCTATATAATTTATCATGTCCCAGTCTATCTCGCTTCCACACATGAAAGAAAACGTGCACCATTTGTCTCTGAACTTGGCTTACCTCAACATGATTTTTTCTCGGTCCATCCATTTCCTTGCCCTTAAGGCACTAACATTTGTTGCATAGATAATGAAAATCCATAAAAGCCTCCTAAATATTTAAGAGAAAATAGTCAGACTCTGAAGAAAATCATGTCAGGAAGTCTTTTTTCATTTTTGAGTATTTTTTAATCTGTGGTTGTTGAATCTGTAGTTATAGAAGCCTTACATTCACAGGGCTGATTGTATAATATTAATAATATTTTTCCCAGGCTCTCACATGCCAAGCTCTTTCTCAGCTCTGCAGGTACATTATTTTACTCCTATAATTCGTAATACCATCACATGGTTAGATTTGCACATATGAATTTAGGGAGATGTTAACAGTATCCCCTTAGCAGGAGCCAATGATTTCATTTGAGAGCCAGCCCTTCCTTTCTTTCTTCCTTCCTCCCTCCCTCCCTCTTTCTTTCTCTTTCTTCCTTCCTTCCTTCCTTCCTTCCTTCCTTCCTTCCTTCCTTCCTTCCTTCCTTCCTCTTTCCTTTCCTTTCCTTTCCTTTCCTTTCCCTTCTTTTCCTTTCCTTCCTTCCTTCCTTCCTTCCTTCCTTCCTTCCTTCCTTCCTTCCTTCCTTCCTTCCTCTTTCCTTTCTTTTATGTCAGGAAGTCTTACTTATGGACTTACTTTACCCCCCAGTCTTTGAAACAGCAGATTAGACCTTTTCACTCATTCGATGAGGGAAATTTTGGAGAGGTTTGAAATACTGCCTGTCATACTCCATTTTTCCAGCAGGGGACAGGCTGCCCAAACATAAATACTGGGCTACTGAGACTGTGAGGACGGTGAGATCTGACTACACTGAAGGGAATCATGGTTTCAGGGTCTCATATTCCTCCAAGAAGTATAAGAAAAATACCTGTGCCAGGTATGGATTCTGTGGCCTCCCATGCTAGGCAAGTGTTTTACCACTAACCTCTCCCGCCCCCAAACTCTATTTATTTGTTTGTTTGTTTGCCAGTCCTGGGCTTGAGCTCAGGGCCTGAGCACTGTCCTTGGACTTTCTCAAGGCTAGAGCTCTACCACTTGAGCCTCAGCACCACTTCCTGCTTTTTCTATGTAAGTGGTACAAGGAATCGAACCTGGGTCTTCATGCATGATAGGCAAGCACTCTATCACTAAGCCAAACTCCCAGCCCTCTAATTATTTTTAGAGCCTTAAAAATTCCTCACTGAATGATCACAATGACTCCTTATCATAGACCAGTCCTAGTCTCCCCTTATCTTGTATTCCCAAACACTCTGCTCTTTGCATTGGTTCAGGACCTCTTACCTTGTCCTTTTACTTCTTGGCCTTACTCTCCTAAGGAAATCTGTTTTCTGAGATAGATAGATAGATAGATAGATAGATAGATAGATAGATAGATAGATAGATAGATATTAATTCAGTACAGGTACAATTAAGATTATGATTATTGCTGAGTGTGGTGATACACGTCTGCAATCTGAGTAATTGGGAGGCAATGCAGGATTGCAGAGGAAACTTGGGTCTCCATTGCCAGTGGTTTGTTGGTGACAGAAAGGGAAAGCCTATAAAGAAATTATTTGTTAAGATTACTCTGATTTGTTTGCCAGTTGCCAATGGTTCACAAATCCAACCCAGGTGAAAAATTAGCCAAAAGCGAGGAAGTATGACTCAAGTAGTAGAGTAATCAAGTCAAGCCAATACAAGGTTCTGAGTTCAAGACCTACTTTAAAGAAAAAGGAAAAATTATGGAATGGGCTTATCAGATATTTTTCACTAATTATGAAATGGGATTACCAGTTATTTCTCATTCAGGCAAGGAAGGAACATAGTTCGAACAACTCCTTGTAATACCAGGGAGACAACTTTTAGTAACTAGATTTCCTTTAAATGAGGCTAGGATTTTCTTGAAAGGCATAGAAGACTTGCACCTGTAACCATTTTCCACAAGTGCAATTTCCACTCTTGCACATTTATTACTACTCTTTCCCATACCTCTAATTTATCCTGTCTCACTTTCCAAAAATGACTCTGGTCCCTTTATCTTAAGAGGGTTGATGGGCGAAGATCCATCTTCTGTAACTTCTTCAAGCTGACTCAGGGGTGTTGCCTCTATACTTAGCTAGGGACTCTAAAAGCTTAACCTATTTTACCAAGGGGTTGCCAGGATTACATTTCAGGAGCAATATTTTACTCCAAACTAGAGATCATATAAAACATTTAACAACTGCACAAACCTTTTCTTTGGCTACAACAGTGTAGCTTACTTAGCACCCATTTGCAAAGGCATTTTCTTGATTGTCTGGGGATTTTAATCTCTGTGACCCTAACAATGCTTCAGTTGTCAGTGTAAGCCTAAACTGATCAATAGGGACACAAGCCTAGGGTCCACAAACTTTCCTGAATTTGTGGCTGGTGTCAAATTGAAATTCGCTCAGTTAAGGCTTTGAGCAAATATGGGGTCAGGATTGTAAACTACCCACTATCACAGATGATTGACAAGTTCCTGCCCAGTTATGAAAGGCATGATTAATTTTGAATGGCCAAGTACGAGTGACTCTAGGATCTGACACCATCTGTCATCCAAGCAGAGGCTTTCTGCATCTGGATGCTTCATTTCTTTTGTCCCAGGAATGTCTCACACAGGGATTGGCTTTTCACTTCATTGTTTGCTGGACTTGAACTCAGAGCCGGGGTGCTGTCCCTCAGCTCTCCAGCTCAAGGCTAGCACTCTGCCACTTTGAGCTCCAAAGCAACTCTGCCTCCCTAGCACTCTGCTGCTAGATTGGACACCACAGTCTCACAGGGACTATGCTGTGTCTGGACTGGCTCAGAACTGCAGTTTTCAGATCAATGAGTCCTTTATAAGGCCACTTTACTCCAATTAAAGCAACAAGGTGGTCAACACAGAAGTAGTCTCTAAGCATGATCTTACCTGGAACTTGATAAGGGCCAAAATTACATCTGAATAAGGATCTGCTGTCCTCCTTCATGGGTCTGCTGGAAATTGTTATAAACTTACAGGAACAAACTGAAATAGCAATTAAGCAATCATTTTGGTAGTCCTACTTTCCCTCCTTTCTCTCTCTCTTATTTTTTATTTATTTTATTTATTTATTTATTTATTTATTTATTTATTTATTTATTATATTGGTTAGGTTACTGCTTAGAACTCCAATAATAGTTTAAACTCAAATAACAGTTTTTTTTTCCTAATGCAAGAATTACAAACATCAGTCCAGACTTAGTTTCCTTCTTTTTCTAAAATACATTTTATTGTAAAGTGGCATGAAATCCAGTCATAAGGAGATAAACCTTTAAACATTCCTTTTAAAACCCTTTTTCCAGTTTAATATATTTTAGGGGGCAGTTTAAGAAATACTAATCACATCACCCACATTTTACCATCAGATTTCCAGTGTCAGTCTGCAAGGAAAAGGAGACAGGATGAAGATGGTCCACTCTGTCCATCTGACTAGGTTTAGATGAACAGCCTTTGTACCAGCTTGTCTTCTTTCACCATTCATGGACCCTCCCTAGGGCCTGTCTCACCATGGGAACCCAGAGCCGTACCTTTGTCAGTTCACCTCTCACCCTCAAAGATGGCCACACAGGACTATGCTAAGTTTTCCCTGTCCTTTCTCTTGGCATTTGATTACCTAAACAGTTTTAAAAGACAGGCAGGCAAAGCTTCTGACACTGATAAACAAATTCACATTAAAATTTCTGATACTTGTCTTCGAACTTTAACTCAAGGTAATAAATTCCAAATTCCCTAATACCTCTGTGCTAAACAGGATACAATGTTTACAATGTAAACAGCTCTATGCATTATAATACCAGATTTTTTAATGCAGATTTCAGGATCTTTAGAAAAATCCTTTTTACCCAGTTCCTCTTTAAAACAATGCAATAATCCTTTGAGACATTGGAAATATTCAAACCCAATCATTTTCTTGAAGTTTAGACTTAGATTTACCCAATTGCCTTTGTGTTTCAAGTATAAATTCATTATTTTATACAGCATGTTGACAATATAACCTTGAACATGTTCACTCACACCCATTCAACAAACACATTCATACTCAAAGATCTTAAAAGCATGCAAAATTAATATCAGGCGTACATTTCCCGGAAGTTTGTGTCAAGATAGTTTTGCCAATCTTGCTCTTGTAGGTGACAATCAAGTTTTAAAACAAAGCTTTCTAACAAGGCAACTTAGCTGAAATTTATTTCTCCAAAGCTTGTTCCTGATGTCAGACATATTACCATATACTTTTTGCAGATGAAAGTTGGGTGGGAGTCTTAAACCTAGGGTAACTAAGACTGAAGTCTGTGTCCTGCCACCAACTGTCTCCAGACTGTCACTTCAGCAGGTTGTCAGGAAAAAAGAAAACTAGACTAAGCCTGCAGCTGCTTTGTCTGCCCTCGGCTCGCTTCAACTGCAGCCGAGTGGGAGGAGCCATACCAAGCCCAAGACCTACCCCAGGTGAGGCCAAAACTTTTACTTCCCAGAAATATTCAAATAGATAACAAAGATGCGTGTGTGAGTGCACACATACACACACACACACATACACACACACACACACACACACACACACACAAAACCACAAGGATCTATATTTAGGACTGGTACCAAGTTCAAAGACAAAACTGGATAAGAAAAAATAGCCAAGGAAAAACATGTAACAACAAGACAGAGAAGCAAAGACTTTTAAGTAACTCCTAAACTTCTGATGGCATGCCTGGCCTTAACCTATCAGAGTGACGGGAAGACCATGGGGCCCTGAACTCAGGGAGCGCCTCCCCTATGAAGATTTTCATTCCCTGGTAGGCAGAGCCCATCCTAACCTGCGGCACCCGGCACCCCTGACCAGCAGGGAAGAACGGACACCACCTGAGGATCCTTCTCGTATCACGCTTTTAATGAAGAGCCACTTGGTTAAAGGGAGAGCTGAAGCAGAGGGGCCCTGGGCCGGGAAATGCAACTGCTTATATAGGCCCAAGGAACAAGGGGCTCTCTACCATTGGCTGCTCTGTTGCTAAGGCCGTTTTGAGACTCGGGATTGGTCACGCCCTTTTTCGTCATGCACAGACTGAAGAGCAACTTGATACTTAGTAACGAGTAAAGGCCTCGCACTCATATACCAAATAAGTTACAAGGAGCGAGGCAGGAAACAGGTGCCATCCGGCTCCCCACATCTCCCCCCTTTTGTTTTATAGCAGCAAGCCAAAATGCCTGTTGTGAAGAGAGTAGAGGTGCTGTCCTCCAAAGTAAAATTCGAGGTCCTATTCTAGAGGAGTGACCCAGGAGGCCAACCCTGGATCCCTCCCCTCCAGGTTCTCTATCCCCTTTGTGGAGATGGGCTAGGGGCGCAAACCCATATGCTGACGCACATGCTCTCCCTGACCTGTTAGGGTCAGGAGTGGTACTTTGTCCAGCATTTCACAACTCTTGGCTGTCCATACTCCTATTCCTCGTGCAATAGACCGAGGTCTCGAGGGTGCAAAGGCAGTACAGGGTAGTTTCAATTGGCCTTTAAAGCTGCAAGCTATACCTGGGGAGAACATCCTTGCTCTAAAGCAGTGAGTGCATGAGCAACCAGTACTCTATCCCTTCTATTGCGAGATCTCATGCGACAGAGCAACCAGAGGCTAGAGGCACAGAATCCACAACAGGCTGCAACAAACACTCCCAGCCCAGCCCACTCCTTAACAAATGACAAGGAACTTTCAATCCAATCCAAAACTTGTCCTGCAGTTATTGTGACCCTGGTCTGATTGATCACCATAATTTCTGATCTTAGACGTTCTGTTAGGTCCTCAAACTGTTCCGTCCACTGTTCTTTTAATAACCACCTAACTTTCTAGGCAAATTTGCACATAGGAAAAATTATTATAAGGTAGGGTTGTTACACACATTCCAGAATAACTGGCTGCACATACAAGCTGAGAATACCTATACATTAAATCCATTTGTTCCTGCAATAAGTCCACCCGTTGATTGAGAATCATAAAACCATGATACAAGTGCTGATTAGTCTCCGTCCGCGTCTCCATGGCTGTTGACCCTGCGGCTGACAATTCACTAACTGTCGTTGCAGTCTGTACTGATGTGGCAAGGGCCGCCGCTGAAGTCACTGCAGTCATCGAGGCATTAGTCACGGGCATCGGTAATGGGAAGGTCTTCATTATTGCCCACATCATTTTTTCCTTGTTGCTCTTTCCCCTCTGTCTCTTCGTCCAAAGTCATGGCAGCAGAAGAATTATTAACAGGATTATTCCCAGGACTTTGTTTCGCATCATCCTCTTTGGGCGTTTGATTTTCTTCCAATATTCTTACGAGGCTCTGTGGTACCCAATGGGGGGAATCTTGTCCCTGTGGAAAAACACAAACAGCTCCCCTGGATCTCTGAATTACAGGATCCGGTCCATACCATTTATTATCAATGACATTTCTCCACATTGCTTTTTGTATAGATGGCATCGCCATTTTATTAGCATGCCGATCAGCGGCTGTTTGTCCTCTATCATCCACTGTTACATAATTTAGGGTAAACAGTGCAATGGCCAGCCTTTCTCTGGGGGAGGCATCTCGGCCTATTCCCTCCTTTTGTTTAAGAGTCCTATTGGCACGTTCCACAATTCCCTGACCCTGGGGATTATAGGGAAGGCCAGTAGAATGAACCACCTGCATTTGAGTGCAAAAGGAGCGAAATCCAGCAGAGGCATAAGCAGGGCCATTATCTGTTTTCAATTTTAATGGTTTTCCCCATGCTGCCCAGGCTTCCAAGCAATGAACTTTGACATGGGACACCCTTTCCCCAGTAAGGGCAGTGGCATGCATTATGCCAGAGAAAGTATCCACAGAAATATGAACATATTTTGTCCGGCCAAACTCAGGCACATGAGTAACATCCATTTGCCATAAGGCGCTAGAGCAAAGTCCTCTAGGATTAACCCCGATTATAAAAGAGGGGTGATATACTACACAGGATTGACAAGATTTAACAATTTCTCTAGCCTGTTGGCGTGAAATGGAAAACTTATAACGAAGGGTTTTTGCAGAAACATGATAAAGTTGATGAAAATCTCGCGCTAATTGAACAGAATTATGGGAAAGGCCCACCAGGGCTCTGGCAGTCAAATCCACTAAGGCATAGGCCTCTGACATGGGACCAGGCAAGCCAGTATGTGCCCGAATATGACCAATGAAAAAAGGATTTTTCCTTTGTAAAATTAAACTCTGAAGTTGGGATAATATATTTGAAACTGTACTGCTACCTTTTATGGAGGCTCCGACTTCCAGGGATGCCACTGCATTAACTACATATTGTGAATCAGAATATAGGTTAAAAGGCTCAGGAAATTTCCTGAATACTTCTAAAACTGTTAGACATTCAACTACTTGTGGAGTTTCTGGTTGAAAATTTAAAGTTACTGGCTCTTTTCCTTGAACTACATAGGCACCTCGGCCTGTTTTTGACCCATCTGTAAATATAATTAGGGCATTACTCAGAGGCAGTTTTTTCGTAACTTTGGGGAAATACACCCAATCTTCACGCACAAAATTCAGCAGTGGATGTTTGGGATAATGATTGTCAATTATATTTGGAAAGGAACACACCAAAACTGCCCACCAGTCAACAGAGGCAGCCAATATTTGTACTTGTTGCCGGGTATAAGGAATAATTAATTTGTCAGGAAATTTTGCAAAGTGAGTCAAACACGCCTTGCAACCTGTAAGAGCTAGCAAAGCAACTAATTCTGGAAAATACTGAATAGTTTTTAAGCCATAAGAATTTCCGTGTAACCATAACAATGGGCCTTCTTGCCATAATACTCCTGTAGGATAATTCTTTGTTTTAAATATGCACAGTAAGATTGGCGCTGATGGATTTACACGCAAGAGTTGTGCATTTTCTATGGCCTGTTCAAGACGCTGAATGGAACTCTTAGCCTGAACAGTCAATTTTCTAGGTGAGGTAACATCCGGGTCTCCCTCCAATAAGGAAAAGAGGGGCAACAATTCAGAGCGAGGGACATTAAGAAAATTTCGCACCCAATTTACGTCCCCCATTAATTTTTGAAAATCATGAAGGGTATGCAAATGCTTTGTTTTCAAGACAACCTTTTGGGGTGTCACAGCTATGGGAGAAATTATGGAACCTAAAAACTGAACCTTTTCTGAAAATTGCACCTTTTCTGGTGCCAAGTTTAAGCCTGCCTTTGCAAGGAGTTTAGATAATTTACTAAATACTTGAAAAAGGATATTCTGCTCAGGGGCAGCTATTAGAATATCATCCATATA
This sequence comes from Megascapheus bottae, assembly GCF_031878675.1. Lineage (NCBI taxonomy): Eukaryota > Metazoa > Chordata > Mammalia > Rodentia > Geomyidae > Megascapheus > Megascapheus bottae. Next base: position 48,392,840 of record NC_143512.1, on the reverse strand, counting down.
GTGAAGAATTCTAACAATGGGAAATTGCTGTCTCACAGGGAAAAGAACTGTGTCAACATATAGTTGGCATATTGTAGGGCTATTAGCCATTCCTTGTGGAAGAACCCTCCACTGAAATCGTGCATCAGGTTGTTCATGATTAACAGAAGGCAAGGTAAAGGCAAAACGTTCTCTATCCCTGGGATGCAAAGGAATAGAAAAGAAACAGTCCTTAATATCAAGATATAATGGGCCACTTTTGAGGCAAAGCAGAAAGCAGTGGGAGGCCGCGTTGGACTGACCCTAATATTTGCATTTGAGCATTAATGGCTCTGAGATCATGTAATAGTCTCCACTTGCCTGAGGTCTTTTTAATAACAAAGATAGGAGTGTTCCACGGGGAAACAGAAGGTTCTACATGCTCCAATCGTAGTTGTTCCTGTACCAATTGAGTTATAGCCTCCAGTTTCTCTTGGGACAGGGGCCACTGAGGCACCCACACCGCTTTATTTGTTAACCAGGGTATGGGTGTTGGACCAGCGGAGGCTAAACTTTCAGTGACCCCCAAGAAAAACCCAAACCTCGTTTATCTTTGTTGGCAACTGGCTCTACAAGGGTATGTCGGCCCTGTAAATGTTTTCCTAATCCACCAGTAGGGACAAAACCCTGATTTCTCATTATAGTTTGTACCGTTGAAGAGCAATCAGTGGTTAGAATTAAACCCATTTGCTGTTGGATATCCCGGCCCCACAAATTAACTGGGACCTGGAGGACAAACGGCTGAATTTTTCCCTTTTGACCTTCCTCCGTGGACCAGGTCAGCTGTTTTGCGCCGACCCGAGGAGTATCTGCATAACCTAAGCTTTGCAGGGTTTGTGAAGAAAATTGTAGGGGCCATGTCTTTGGCCACTGAGTTATTTGGATGATACTCCGGTCAGCCCCCGTGTCCACCAGACCACTAAAGGTCCTACCTTCAATTGTTAATGTTAACATGGGACGGTTATTTAAGGCCATGGACAAGCAGAAAAGGTCTGCTCCTGAGGTACTTAAACTTCTTTCCTTTTCTTGTCTAGGGAAAATTTGATGATGGGAAGGCACCAAAATTAATTGGGCAATTCGATCTCCAGGGGCCACCGAAATGGCTCCTCGAGAGACTGAACAGAGGACTTGGATGACTCCCATGTAATTAGGGTCGACAACCCCGGGGAACACCATAAGGCCTTTCATAGTGTTAGAGGCACGTCCCAACACTATCCCCACCATTTTTTCAGGTAGGGGGCCTATTAGGTCAGTTGCTATGAGCTGAGCCCCCATGTCGCCAGTTAAGACCACTCCGGCGGTGGCACGGAGGTCCAACCCTGCAGATCCTGCGGTTGCTCTGCGGGAACAAATGGCTGTTGGAGATGAGGTGAAAGCCTCTGATAAGTTTCCTGGCACCGAATCCCCTGATTTTGCGGGCCCTGGGGCAATGGGCCCCTCTGCCCGTTTTTTGGCTCCAAGGCCTGAGGTTGCCGGATAAGCTGTCCATTCACATCTTTAACGGATCTGCACTCATTTGCCCAATGTTTTCCCTTTTTACATCGTGGACAAAGTCCCGGTTCGCGAGGGGGCCTCTGCTTTAAATATTTTAAATTGGGACACTGTCTCCTGAAATGTCCTGGCTGTTGGCAATTGAAGCATAATCCTGAATTAATTCTAGTAGTCTCAGCTACCGCAGCAATAATTTTATCCAAGCTCACAGGGGCTCCCACCTCCCGACAGGTCCTAATCCAATCTTGTAAGGGCTTATCTTTTACAGGAATTATAGCCTTTTGGCATTCAGGGAGGCTTTGTTCAAAAATAATTTGTTGAATTAAGAGCATGTGATCCTCTGGGTCCCCAAACAATTTCTCTGCAGTTTCTAGGACTCGCCCAACAAAATCTGTAAAGGGCTCGGTAGGTTTTTGAACAACTTTGGTAAGGTTACCACGGCGTTCCCCTCGACTGGCAAGAGATTTCCAAGCCGTGTAAAAAATATTATTAATCTGTTGATAAACCTCATTGGGATATCCAGTCTGGTCTGCTGCATAGGGGCCTTTTCCTAATAACATTTCGGTTGACCAATTGGGGTGGCCTGCCAGTGTATTTTCCCTATGTCGGGTAGCGGCCAAATCTGCTGCGGAAGCACAATAATCAAGGTACTGGCCATGCGTCAGGCAAGAACGTCCAATTTCGTACCAGTCTGTGGGAGTCATGCTGGTAGTCTGCAATCGACGAACCAAAGCAATGGTGTAATTTGCAGAATGACCATAATTTTGTACAGCGGCCATGAGATCCTTTAAAGCTTTATAAGAAACTGGCTCAAAAACTCTCTGTCCCGTAATGGGATTTTCAAAAACAGGAAAAGCAGAGGCCAACCGAGACCAGGTGCGGGCCTTGATAAAGGAACTTCCCTTTGGGACGTAGGGGGGTGGGGCAGAGGGGGCAGGTCGGGCCTGGCCATTGTCTGCACCAAATCCTCCCCTGGGGCTGTATCTGTCAGCCTCATACGGGGCAGCCTGTTCCTCTAGCTCCTCCTCTTCATTTGAACTTAGCTCCTCTGGGAGCCCATCCCCCTCATTTTCTGTGCTTTGATCTGACTCTCCTGCATCCTGATAGAGGGAGCTCCTTGGTCCCTCCTGTTTTTTCTTTTCTCTTCTCTCCTCCTGTTTTTTCTTTTCTCTTCTCTCCTCCTCCTGCACTGTACTTTTGTGAGAAATATAAAATCTTCCCATAATGTAATGGTAACTAATAGCAACCACTCGAAAGTACTTTCACAAAACAAACATAATCCAAAGTCTTAAAAGAATGGCCTTTAGAATAGTGCAAGTAGCTGCAGTTTATACAATGGGCTGGAAAAACAGCCAACAGGATGTGCAGTTTGAGTTGGTTCGAGTCAGTGAAACTGTATACCTTATGAACCTGAATAAGAGGGGGAAATTCCAGGAATAAAACAATAAAATATGGCCAGAAACAAGACATGCAGTCAACTGCCTGTTTAACCAAGTGGAAATTCAATAAACCCCTAGCTGAGTCTTACCTAATGTGATTATAATCAATCATTACTCTGTAACTATGCTTCTGCTTCTGTAACCTGCTTCAGCCACCCATAAATATCCCCCTCTCCCCAGCCTAGGTGCGCAAGTCTCCTAGGAGACCTTGTTGCCCCGAGTACTCGTGTTCCTGAATAAACCTCTTGCTGATTGCATCCGACTGCGTGGTCTCGCTGTTCCTTGGGAAGGGGGCTCCGTCTGGAAGACATCCCGCTGAATCGGGAGTCTAACACTTTGTGAGGGCTGCAGTCCCTCAATTCCATTCTTTTGTTTTCTCTTACATTTTACCCCACTCTTGGTGGTCCCTCCTTCCTTGTACGATGACTCCGAGAGACTATCCTGGTGCTTAATTAATACCTTCCTCCCTTCTTTAATAATCTCAGTATTTCTGTCCTCCTCCAAACAAGCGCGCACCATTCTCCATATGGGCAACGTGGCGCGGGAGACCCCTCCCTTTTCTAGAGCTCTATCCAGGTCCTCGCCTAATATATCCCAACAGGCCAGTGAGAGATCTCCAGACTCCGCAAACCATGGGGCGTGTATCTCAATATCTGTTAACACTCTATGTATTGTGCCGCGGGAAATTCTCAGCCCACGCTGTTTAAGAAGGGCCTGTAAGGGGGCACAGAAGTCCCTTATACGGCACACACTTCCTGAAGAGTTACCCATACTGATGTTTAAAGACCGAGTTAACACAAACCACAGAGGAAGAACGATAACAAGCACCCAGACAGGAACTTCTCAGAACAACATACCTAGAAGGAGTCCTCTTCACGTGTCAAGTTCTGGATCCTCTTCGGCCCCTCCGCAGGTCCCGGGTTCTCGGCACCAGTTGCGGCGCCCGGCACCCCTGACCAGCAGGGAAGAACGGACACCACCTGAGGATCCTTCTCGTATCACGCTTTTAATGAAGAGCCACTTGGTTAAAGGGAGAGCTGAAGCAGAGGGGCCCTGGGCTGGGAAATGCAACTGCTTATATAGGCCCAAGGATCAAGGGGCTCTCTACCATTGGCTGCTCTGTTGCTAAGGCCGTTTTGAGACTCGGGATTGGTCACGCCCTTTTTCGTCATGCGCAGACTGAAGAGCAACTTGATACTTAGTAACGAGTAAAGGCCTCGCACTCACATACCAAATAAGTTACAAGGAGCGAGGCAGGAAACAGGTGCCATCCGGCTCCCCACACTAACCTACCTACAAAAGGCTCTCAAACAAAACCAGACATTGACTCCTAACAAGAAAATTGGACTCAATCAGTTACATTCAACACAAAAATATGAACTCAGATGAATGTTCTCACCAAACAGCTTATTTAGATTAGACATGTCTTGCTGGTGGGACTCTCAGGCATGCCCTGTTATCGACAAGAAACCCAGAAGGGGGTCAAGGTGTCCTTTGACCACCCAGGCCTTAGAGAGCTTGCTGTATCCAGCTTTTCCTCTCTGTTTTAGGCCCACAGTGCACTTTCTAGAAACAAGAAAAAAAAACACAGACACAGGAGGTTGGCTGACTTCTACTTACCTCCGGAAGCCTTTGCTTTTCACCTGGGCATCTTTCCCAAAAAAAGTTGTTAATAGGAGGGATGGTAAAGGCAAACTACTGCTTATCCAATGGGTGAAGGAGAATAGAAAAAAAGCTTTAGGAATTGATAAAAGACTTGGGAGCTCTGGTTGGGTGGCCCCCATGGGCTGCATAAACCTATATTTGTCTGACCCTTTTTGATAACAAAAATGGGGAATTCTGAAGCTGTTTCTGTACTAATTTTAATAGCTCCAATTGTTGTTTCTGCCAATAGACCACTGCTCCACCCATACAGGGTCGTGTGATTTCCAAGTTAACTGTGGCCCCTAAAATTGAAGGGCAGTTTTATGCCAATTTTCTTATAAATAATGCAGTCATCACAGAATGCCACAACATCCATATCTTGTCTCTCCCTAGAGATTATTGGGCAGGTCCTCTTTAAGAACAGAGGCTGAACAGCTCTGGCCAGAGCAGGGGGTATGCCATTTGCCAAGAAGCTGCCTAAACCCTTGAGCTGGCACCTGCTGCTGCGTTTCTAGGAGGGGGGAACTTAAGGCCTGGGTGGAGATTTGAATTCCAGATGAGACACTGTTGTTACCCCTGACCTCAGCTTCATCATAATAGGCCGCTTTCCACTGTAAAAACTGTCTCCCCGCAAGTATTACCCATATGATTGTCTTCCAATGTTGGGGAGTATTCAAGGTAGTAGGCATCATTTCAAACATTTCTTCTACAAAAAGGGGGGGATTACTGAGGGATGGGCTCTCCATCCCAGGAGATTCCTGAGGGGGCGAGAGGCATAAGGGAAACTTCATAGAAAGCCCACCAGGATGAGGGGGAGGTCTGCTTTCATTTTGGAATTTGAGATCAATCAGTGGTGGATAAATTTGCTGGCCTGTGCCTTTATTTACAGGAGCAGCAGAGCACTCTCCCAGGGGGCCCCACATATGCTCCCCTTTCTGACACTGCCAGCCTACCCTCTCCCAGGTGGACCCATCCCATGCTGCAAAAATCCATGGGCAGAGGGACAGAACAGTTTCATAAAATTGCTCAAGCTTTTTCCCTACCGTTAGTCAGGTTTCTAAATTTAGGGTTCCCTCCTCTGGAAACCACGGGCACACTTCCTCAATAAACTGTAGGAAGCCTTCAAGCTGCCCTTGCCCTTCCGCGCTCTGCGGGCTTGGAGTGTTCCTCTCAGGGCCTGCACAGAGAGCCTGCAGCTCTTACCTCGTCCCATTATTTTTTACTCTCGACTATACTTTCTCCGCTCTCTCACTCTCTTAAGACTCATGATGGGTCACTCACCACAGCGGGGTCCTCTACCATCATCCCAGGTTTTTAGGTCCCTGTTCGGGGTGCCACTCGCTGGGGCTAGCAGTCAAGAACCGGGATTCCTGATTTAGGGGATAAAGACTTGGAAAAGAAATAGACAAGAGACAAACAGATGGGGTCGGAGGACTACAGCCCAAGTCAGCAGCCCAAGGAGGCTGTGAGCTTAAGACTGTAGCACTGTTTATTTCTAAATCCAGTCTTATGCACTTTCTTGAAACCAAGGAATGGCCAGGGGTTACATTCATACAAAGCGGTAAATCTCAGATCAGTTAAGCAGGACGAGGCCATAAAACAAGCAATACATCGATAAGGTCAGGGAGCTCACAATACAGACAATGTAACTCAAAAGTTGCTAGGCACAGTGCCATACATGACAGTTCATATCTTTGCGTGGTTATCTTACTGAGTTATGCAGATTCGTGGGTCAGTCTGACTCCACACTCCAGCTCCCAACACAACCCCATCTTCTTTAATAACAAAGAACTGGCAACATAGCCCCAGAATTCTAATTCTTTTCTGAGTAAATGAATCATGGAATTTTTTATGAAGCCTTTTCACTTCATTTAGCCATAATAACTAAATGGGTGGACCCGAGGGCTGGATTGATTGTGTACTCACATCTGATCTCAAAGTCTATAAATGTCAGAAATCCATGGCAACCAGAAACCTAGTACCTTTTCTTCTGTATATTATATACCTATAGGTTCAATACAAGTTTATGGGTCCGTGAACACTGCTCTTTTTATTTTAAGATTTTAGTAACATTGATTTTTATATCATATTTCAAATGTCATGTTTAACAAACAAGTATTCAAAAAGGTAATCTCTATATACAATCACTGGCACATAGATTTTAGAACATAATTAAAATTAAGCTAAGGGCTTTTGTGTCATCTATTCATATGAATCTATGTAATAAAACATTATGTCTATACAGTAACCCATTGTAGATTTTTATGTCTACATAGTTATATTAACACTGCTCTTCCTTAAAACCACTTTTGCTTTATTTCGCAATTCATTTCACCCTTGAGGGTTTCTTTTATTTAGTTTAGTGGGACGCACTTCCTCGGGGCTCCTGGTCACTGATGATCCCGGACTTGAGACTATGTTCTGTCTGCACGAGTGGACAGGAAGAAGCCTGGGGTGTCCTACTGGGTTCAACTTGGGCTCCCCAGGGTCCTCATTTCCTCTTGTCTACAGGCTAGACTTTTCTGTAACAGAAGGGTGAACATGAAAGTCTTTTGCTTTTGTAAGTGTGTGGGAGGGAAAGGGGGATGTGTATATTACCAGAGAAGGAGCCAGCTACACAAGCACTCCATCCTGAGATGCATTCCACATCCATGGGTGATCTATGTAAAATGCTAAACAGACCAAGTGATATTATTTTTAGAGAGAAAAATGAATGGAGAGAAAGGCTAGTACGTACACAGTGACTGTTCTGAGCAACCTAATGACCTCTGTGTAAAAAGTGTACCTTCTTTTCTCTGCCTCACAGTGACTGATTGAGATCTCATCAGTATTCCTTTCCAATGGATCTGGAATTGGAAGCTACAGCAGATTTCTTTAGACAATGAATCGTACTCAAATACCAGGTGTCTTGAAATTTATTTGGTCATTAAAAACTGTTTCAAATGTTCTCATATCTTCTTGACATTACATATCAAAAGCCTGAGATTGGCTGGGAATGCAGCTCAGGGTAGACACTTGCTTAGCATGTATAAGAACCCCAGTACCCTCCCATTGCTGTCCATTAAATGGTACTAGGTAGATTAGATGACTAACCAAAAAGCTTGATTCTAAAACACAAATAGGCAAATGTCACTTTAAGCCTGTACAGAGAAAGCTTGGCTTACTCAACAAATTTTTTAAAAAATTATTAGCTGATCATATCAAGGAAAGTTAAGTTATAGCTCATTCCTTGTAGCAAAGTAAATTTCAAAGGAACACAAAATTTTAAATATAAAATAAAGCCATGTAAGTACATGAGTGAAATTTTTGAAAATAAAATATTGTATTAGAGAAAAACATAATTTTAATATAAATTCAAAATCATTAAGAAAAATGCATAGTAAATTTTCCTACTTAAAAATATAAAACGTTGCTGGGAGTTTGGCCTAGTGGTAAGAGTGCTTGCCTAGCATGCACAAAAACCCAGGTTCAATTCCTTGGTACCACATAATAGAAAAAAGCCAGAAGTGGTGCTGAGGCTCAGTGGTAGAGCTCTATCCTTGAGAAATCCCAAGAACAGTGCTCAGGCCCTGAGCTCATTCCCAGGACTGGCAAAAATATATATATATATTATATATATAATATATATAATATATATATATATAAACATTAAGCTGGAAGTGGGTGCTGTGGCTCAAAGTGGTAGAACACTAGCCTTGAGCAAAAGAGCTTAGGGTCAGTGCCCAAGCTGTGAGTTAGAGCACCATGACCGACCAAATTTAATTAATTAAATTAAAAATAAATAAACAAGCCAGGCGAGATGGCTCACACCTGTAATCCTAGCTACTCAGGAGGCTGAGATCTGAGGATTATGGTTCAAAGACAGCCTGGACACTAAAGTCTGTGAGACTCTTATCTTTAATTAACCACTAGAAAACCAGAAATGGTGCTGTGATTCCACAGGTAGGGCGGTAGCCTTGAACTGAAGAGCTCAGGGACAGCACGCAGAATTCAAGCCCCTTGATCGACAAAAAATTAATAAAATACACATGCGCACATACAAAACATTGGCCAGTGTTGGTGACTTGCTCCTGTAATCCTAGCCACTCACACATGTTGAGATCTGAGGATCCTGGTTCAAAGCCAGTCAGGGAAGGAAAATTCAAGAGACTCTTATCTCTAATTAATCACCAAAAATCCAGAAATGAAGCTATGGCTCAAGCGGTAGAATACTAGCCTTAGATAAAAGATATAAAAGCTCAGAGATGGCACCCAGATCTGAGTTGAAGCCCCAGGACTGGCACCAAAATATTTTAAATTTAATTTAGAATAAATATACATCTGTAGGGAGGAATATTATGTTGAATATGGTAGAATTAGAGATCATCTTTTGTTGTTTTGGGGGGACCACTCCAAGAGGTTTAGTCTCAGAGCCTTGGGCTTAAGCACTCTACAGCCTGTGCCACACACCCACAACCAAAAGATAGAATCTTTTGATTTTTTTTTCTTTTTTGGCCTGGGACAGATGACAATTTTCCGACCTATGTGTCCTGTGCAGCTGACATTACAAACGTGAACTACACAGTCTGATTGGGCTATGGTTTCATACCAGCCAGTGCTGCAGTGCAAAGATAGCAGGAGAGTTTTGCTTTTATTTTTCTGTTCTTTGAGCTCACCTTACTTAGGGGAGAGTTCACGCAGACAGTTCAAAAGATAAGGTCAGCAAAATGAAGTTGGTGAGAAATTCCTTCCCACCCTAGCTACTGAGCTCCTCTTCTCTTAGGACCAGCATTCTAAGATTCCTGAATGCAAGAGACTCATATAGGCACTTGTTGCTATGATTTCAACGTGAGGATGCCACATTATTTTGGGCTCTCATTAAAAGTAATCCTTATTAAAACAGGGCATCCTAGACTATAAAAATGGACAGATCTGAACAACACAACTATGATGGTAGTGGCAGAAGGTGGATCAAAGTGACTGCCATACAGATCATTAGCTTAGAGGAAATGCCTCTGCTTCTGCCTGGGCTCCAGACAGTGATGTATAGTCAAAAACCCTTTGCCTTTCATTTTTTCAGGGAAGGAAGGATAATGAAGTATTCCTCCTGTGGACGCTGGGGTTGTTTAAATCAGTGCTTCTCTGGACCAGCTGCATCAATGCCACCATCTGAGAACTTGCTGGAATTGTAAATTCTCAGGTCCCAGCAAGATCCACTGCATTGGTGGGTGGGTGTTGAAGAAGCTTTTTATGTGTGTCCCAAGCTGAGAGAATGTCTGGCTCCAGTGAGCCATCCTGTGCCCTGCTCCGAGGATGAGCATCGCTTACAAGACATAGAAGGGTTTGGAAACTTAGGAACAAATCCATATATTCAGAATTCTGGGGCAAGGCTGAGAATCTGGCCCAAACCAGGCAAATATGTATCTTGAGACATCTGAAAAACTGGCTTAAAATGATTCTTTCTTACTACCAGTGCCTGGTGTTAGAAAAACAAATTTGTCTCACTCCCTAAACACATGAGTGTTCCCTTTCCATGATCAACTTTATAGAACTATGAGTTTGGTGGTGACATTTTCCTACTTGTATATTCTTTCAGTCATGCCACCCCATCACCCCACCACTTCTATTGCTTCCCCTCCCTGCATTTAACCCCCTTCCACATTTCACTTGCATGCCTTTTTTTTTTTCAAGTCTTCCCACTTATGAGAGAGACCACAGTATTTGTTTGTCTGACTTTGGCTCATTTTATTTAACAAGATGATCTCCAATTCAATCCATTTGCCTGCAAATGACCACATAACAAACTCACAAAATTAAATAGCCCAAAGAATAACGCAATCAATAAATGAGCAATGGAACAGACAATTCTCAAAACAAGAAGTACAAATGACAGATAAATGCATTCTAAACATTGTTCATTCTTAGTCATAAAACAAATGCAAATCAAAACACTGAGATTCCATCTCTTGGTCCCTGCCAAGAACACAGACAACAGTGAATGTCAGTGAGGATGTATTGGGGAAGCTGACACACTGTGGGTAGGAATGTTAATTAGTCCAGGGCTGCTTTTTCTTAGAAATGAACATCCATGCTGGCCGTACAGCTTAATCAAGATTCTTTCAATCTGTTTCTAAACAGCAGCCTTTCCAGGAACACATTTAGCATCTCTGATCCCAAACCCCATTATGTAGTGATCCCACTTCAGGAATCTTAATGTCAACAGTAATCAGTGTAAGAAATTACAGATCATTCGGCTAGTTTGTTGACATCTATTTGCATCCTAAATCGATAAGTAACTACGACTAGCATCCAGTGTTGTCACTATAAAGGAGGGGTTCCCTCAAGAATAGACCTGGAGACAAGGAATTTTACATGTATATAAAGGACAGGTGAAATCATACATGATGAACCAAGAGGTAAAGCACCTGCCTAGCAAGAACGAGACCCAGAGCTCAAATCCCAATACTGCTAAAAAGAAAAGGAATGTGTGAATTCCAGTCTTTCACAGCGGTTTGAGAACTTCTACTCCTGGAAAAGCCCAAAGGCTCTGAGCCCATCTAGGAATGTAGCCATGAGTCCCTGGAGACTGAAAATGGATTGCAAAACCAATTTGATGAATAATTTTAGGGTTTCGGGTATAACTTGTTGGCAGAGTGTTTGTCTAACATGAGCCACAAAATCAACAACCAAAAACTCTTACCCTTGTATTCCTCCTGTTCATTATACTTACTATTTTTGTTTGTTTGTTTTGATACAGCCTTGCTACCTAGCCCACACTGGCATGGAGTGTTACCCACCTGCCTCTTCCTCCTGAGTGCTGGGATTACAGGCATGAGCCATGGTTCCCAATTCATTAGCCATGCTATAAATAGCAAGTTTTGTCAAAATCCAGCTTTGCCTTGAAATTGAGCCTACTGGCCTGAAGCATGTAACCAGAGGTGACAAGTTTCAAAGCCATCTGAACTGTTAAGAGCATGGCAGTAGGAGAACAGGGTGTAAATGTAAACATTGGCCAGGGTTTGTGAGGAGCAATCCCATAGGGTGTTTTCTTTTCAGTGCCCTACATACCTCATTCTTCACTAACTCAAGATCCAGAGGCCAATTTACTCTTCTGCAGTTTTTCTTCATGTGACCTTACCTTAGGAAAATAAATCAAAAAACAAAAGAACTGAAAATAATAGCTCAAGTAGTACAGTGCAGGTATGAGTCCCTGACTTCAATTTCCAGATTAATATAGGCTCTTTCATAGTATATGACCTACTGACTTTACCCACGCTTACTGTTCTTCTCTGACCAAGAGTAGAGGGTAGAAAGGCTTCAGGGAGCAAAGGATCCTGGATTTGTTGTTCACTCTAAAGGTAGATTTGATCAAAGTTAACTTGGAATAATACCCTCATTTTAATCTGTCTTGTGATAGCTTGAGAATATAGGTTCAGTTTAATTAGCATTTATACTTATTACTTTTGGATGTAGATTTCATCCTGAGAATATAATGTGGGGTCTGAGCAATGAGTAATTCAATCAAACTGATATTTGGTGAACTCATCTTGAATTTGAGGCAGTTAACATGCAAGAGGTCTGAAGGAGGATGAGATGACTAAGAAGCACCATTGAGTTTAAACAAGCAAATTTGTCTTACAGATTGCTGAGTGCATCTGATGACATTCCTACGTAAAACAGGTGGGGAAGAAATCATTTATAAAGGATTTATTGTTGCCAATTCCTTCCCAGCATCTTTTATCTACTTCGCTTCTAACGTTATAACATTATCCTAAACTCTCATCTCAGAAGCTTACTTTGCTACAAATATCCCTGGGTGAACTGAGAAATCAATTACATGACCAGAGATTATTCTGAGTGTCATCTACAGAAATGCAGACTTATTTTCTGATGTCAAAATGAAGTGATATTTCCAAAAAAAATGGAATGTTTTCTTTTTCCGAGATCAGAAGTATATAAGGATATGAAAGAAGAGAAATTCCATGCTAGTCTTCTGAAGACCCCATAAGATATGTTAGATTGATTTGTTAAAAATCTTTGTACTTCAGTCTTTTTTGCCAGTCCTGAGCCTTGAACTCAGGGCCTGAGCACTGTCCTTGGGTTTTCTCAAGGCTAGAGCTCTACCACTTGAGCCACAGCACCACTTCTGGTTTTTTTCTATCTGTGTGGTACCAAGGAATCAAACCCAGGTCTTCGTGTATGCAAGGCAAGCACTCTACCACCAGGCTAAACTCCAAGCCCTGCACTTCTCGGGCCGGGAGTTTGGCCTAGTGGTAGAGTGCTTGCCTAACATGCACAAAGACCCAGGTTCAATTTCTTGGTACCACATACACAGAAAAAAAAGCTGGAAGTGGTGCTGAGGCTCAAATGGTAGAGCTCTAGTCTTAGGAAGTCCAAGGACAGTGCTCAGACCCTTAGCTCAAGCCCAGGACCAGCAAAAAAAAAAAAAAAAAACAAAAAAAACAAGGATTCTCTTCATTTCTGGAGATACACTTAGGGCCTCATAAATGCCAGGCTAGTAATCTAGAGATAGGACCAGGCTCGCCTTGAACTCGAAATGCTTCTGTCTTGGCCTCCCTAGGTGCTGAGCACACATGCATATTCTGGGAGGAAATGTCCTTGAATGAGCTTTTCAATACCTAACATTATAACTTTGCATGTGTATCCCCAGCAGACTGAACATTATATACAATGTTGAGTTTTCATATGAGCCTTCAGTTGGAAAGTAGTTGGCTGTCAGACTGGTCTTGGACTCTGAGCCTCAGCTGTCGGCCTACTAAGTAGATAGGGTTAGATAGGGTTATAGGATTAACAGGCCTGAGCCACTAGTACCCAGCTATATAGCTATTTATATATATATATATATATATATATATATATATATATATATTTTTTTTTTTTTTTTTTTTGGCCCCCTTCTCTTTCTGGCCCCGCTCTCGCTCCGGCCCCGCTCTCGCTCCGGCCCCGCTCTCGCTCCGGCCCCGCTCGCTCCGGCCCCCCTCGCTCCGGCCTCGCTGGCTCTGGCTCGGCTCGCTCCCGCTCGCTCTCCGGCCACCACTCGGTTGGGCTCCGCTTGCTTGCTTTCGCTCTCTGTCGCTTGTTGCAGTCTCGTCTCTGGCACTTCCGGCTTGGTTGTGTATGTGGGATACCGAGGAATCGAACCCGGGTCCTTGTGCATGCTAGGCAAGCACTTTAACCGCTAGGCCAAACTCCCGGGCCCCTATTTATATATTTTTTAATTCCTTTAATTTCTCTTCCATGCTGTATTAAGTGCCAGAAGTGTCATAACCATGCACCACAAATAGAAACTTCAACTGACAAAAATTTTATTCTCTCATAGATCTGCATTTCAGAAATTCAAAGTCAAGATGTCATCTTGACCTCATCTTTTGAAATATTTTTTAAATATTTTAAATTTTATTTTCTTTGGGTAGTTGTACACTGACCTCATCTTAATTAATCGATCTATAAAACACTTTTCAAATAAGATCACATTTTGAGGTACGTTTGGGGAGAATATTATTCAATCCTCTGCACTAATCAATGACATATTTAGCTGGCAAGGTGTTGTCATAGAAGGAAAAAAGAGACATAGAAGGAAAAAAGAGATGAGAGACTGTCCAGCCAGTCTCTCATCACCTGTGCAAAGGGACAGTCATCCACTAAGCCTCTAGAGGGAAAACAGAGAATAAGTCAAGATGCCTTCAAAAGGGCTTTTCACACTCTTTCTCCCTTCCCCCAAGTTGTGACCTCCTGTGGACAGAAAGCAAGGTGCTAGAATGGAAGTTATATACTCTTCTTATTCACAGCCCAAGCCCCAAGATGCATACAAAAAAGAAAATGAAGAATCTCAAACCACTCAGGGCAGCAGAAGAAGAAGCATTGTGTGGAGTGTGGGCCAAGGGCTGGTAAATTTGTGGCTGTGAGGGTGATTCTGTCTCTCTCCCAGGACAAGTATGTCAAAGGTGGGGTTATAAATGGCCAGAAAGTATACTTAGCAAGACAGAGGGTATTGATCAGGAAAGAACTGTTTGCTGGAAGCAGGCACTCTTTTCAATGGGTAATTAAGATCTTGTCACTTGATAACTAGCACAGGGAGAATCACTCTTCCAGCTCCATGTCATTAATCTGGCGTCATGGCAACAGGCTAGCCTTAGGTTCTCCCTCTGGAGCTTTCTCTTGTTAACATGCCTCCTGTTCACAAGTCACAGCTTGCTCCTTCCATTGTGTTGTTCCCAACACAAGTGACACCGTGGAAAGAAAGTGAGATCAATTTTATTATTTAACACAAGCCTTCAAGAAAAGTGAAAACAAATAATCCAAGCAGCAGTGAGCTGTAGGGAAACACCATCACCACCCTGCTCTGCCTGTCCACTGGTTTTTATGGCCTACAAATGGCACATTTGGAAACTGGGGAGAAATGCAGAATCTCAGCCCAAGGTGGTGGCTCATCCGTGTAATCCCAGCACTGAAAAGGCTGTGGTGAGAGATTGTGAATTCCAGGCCAGCGTGGACTACATAGAGAAACCTTGTCTCAAAAAACTATTGAACAAACAAACAAAAAAAAAGCCCAAAGAAAAGAGATGCAGAGTGGGCTCTCCTAGAAGAGGTTTACAATAGAACAAAACCTAGATTCATAAGGCTATATAGAATGATGCTAAATGAAAGGACCTCCAGGATATAGAAACAAAAGCCATATAATGAGTGATTGTTGTCCTTAATGTACTATGTTATCTCTTTTGCTGTCCCTTGGTTATCTCATATTGTTACAGTATTTTACCTGGTTATCTCATATATTGTATATATGTATATTTGGTTATTTGAAGTTGGACAGGGAAGGGAAGAGCAGGGATGGGGGGGAGGGAAATGGAAACCAAGACATGAGAAAGGGTATCAATGTTTGTGAAGTAATGCACCTTCTATCTGGTGAATATAATGTAACCCTTCTATTAACTACAATAAAAAAATATATGGAAAAAAAAGAAAAGAGATACAGAATGTCAGACCCCACCCTTGTATCAGAATTTGATCATTAACAGGGTCCTGCAATGAAGGAGATTCATTGCCACATAAAACTTCAAAATGTAAGCTGGGTGCTGGTGGCTCACGCCTGAAATCTTAGCTACTCAGGAGGCTGAGGGCTTAGTATTCAGTTTGGAGCCAGTTCAGGCAAGAAAGTCCATGAGACTTTTATCCCCATTAGCTACCAAAAAGCCAGAAATAGAGCTGTGGATCAAGGAGGCAGAGGGCTAGCCCTGAGACCAAAAACTCAGGGACAGTGCCCAGGCCCGGAGTTCAAGTCCCAGGACTAACAAATGAGAGAGGGGGGGAAGGAGGAAAAAAATCACCTTAGTGTTCAAAAAGCATTGCTAAATATAGTCTTCTTTTGAGTGACTCCACCAGCAGCAGCTGCCTGCAGTGGCTTCTGATCCATCCCTTTTTCCACTCCTTCTGATGCCTGTGAAGATTTCAACAGAAAGCATAGGAGAGATGCTGTTTATCCAAAAAGGAGCAGGCCTCACCAGTCACGCCAGAGACTCATCTGTGACTCATTGGCATAGTCCATGGTCACAAACAGAGAGGCTTGTCTAGATAAATCATCTATAAACTGTGCGAAACAAAGGCACAGAGCATCTTTGAGTTAAAAAAAAAAAAGGTGGGGGAGGAAGAAGAAGAAAAACAAAGAGGATAAATTGAGGTACTATATGACCTCCTCCTAGCACATTCTCTCTCGTAGCTGGGACTACAGGTATATGCCACCATTCCCAACATATATTTTAATGAGCCTTTTATTTGTCTTTATCACATTAAAAAAAAAACTTTCATTTCCTTTCCCACATAATGTTCTGCCACTGTCTTTTCAGAGCTATGTTCCAGATGTTTTTCCAGTTCTAAATAAAGCCCTACCATGGAGTTTCTGTTCATCCTAAGTGCATTTTATCAATGACTTTAGGAGACTTGCAAGTTCATTCATGCATGAGAGAGCCTTTCCAATTACAGGTAAACACTGAAAGAGACTCCCAAATTGGTTTCATTGAAGAGAATCCGGAAACTACAAGTTTTTCACTGGCGGTCTGACGATAGAAGAGCTTTGTTAAGAGAAAATGTTAACTGATAACATTTAATTAGCACAGATTCAAAATAGAATGTTGCGTAGAATTTACGCAGGCACACTCCAGTTTGTGTCACTGGTAATGGTTCTTTCTATAGTCTTCCTAAATACAGAGACAAGGGTACATCAGCCATTTTTCATGTGGATTCTCATTTCACTGATATTTTTTGTTGGTGGAGAAATAGGGTTCATTTTTGGTCCTTCCAATATGGAGAGCTGATTCTCAGGTAGGTGATGGAGGGAGGAAGGGGCCTGCTTTTCAAGTTGCCCCATGTGTTTCTGTAGGTGAGCTCAAAGGAAAGGTGGTACTGAGGAATTGTACCCAGGTCTTCATGCATGCTAGGCAAGCACTCTACCACTAGGCCATACTCCCAGCCCAGCATTTCTTAACTCTTATTGTCACTATCCTTTTCTTTTTTGTACGTCATGGGGCTTGCACTCTGGACCTGGGCACTCTCCCTGAGCTCTTCAGCTCAAGGCTAGCACTCTACCACTAGAGCCACAGTACCACTTCCAGTTTTCTGATGGTTAATTGGAGATGAGTCAGTCTCTTGGACTTTTCGTGCCTGGCTGGCTTTGAACCACGATTCTCAGATCTCAGACTCCTGAGTAGCTAGGATTACAGGTATGAGCCACTAGTGCCTAGTTTTGCATTGGTTATTTTTTTTCTTTTTCTTTTCTTTTTTTTTCTTCAGTCCTGGGCTCAAACTCAGGGCCTGGGCACTGTCCCTAACTAAAGGCTCCTTTACCACTTGAGCCACAGCACCACTTCTTGTGTTGGTTTTTTTTTGTTTTTTGCCAGTCCTCGGCTTGAGCTCAGGGCCTGAACACTGTCCTTGGACTTTCTCAAGGCTAGAGCTCTAACCACTTGAGCCTCAGCACCACTTCTGGCTTTTTTCTATGTATGTGGTACCGAGGAATCGAACCGGGTCTTCATGCATGCTAGGCAAGCACTCAACCACTAGGCCAAACTCCCGCCCCCCCCTTTTAATTCAACACTCATCCATTGCTTCTACAGCACATCATTATGATAATCCCAAGTTGCATAGCTAATCATTGACTAATGATCTCTAGGTGTTTGAATCTTTGAAACAATCAGGTGCTATCGAGTTGTGAGTATGAAAATGTCTCCCACAGGCTCACAGCTTGAGCACTTGGTCCTCTTCTGGTGTTGTTATTTGGGGAGGCTGTAGGAGATGGAGTCTAGTTGGAAGAAGCAGGTCTCTGGGACAAACCTTGGAAAGTTCTCCCTGGCCCCAGGTCTCTGTTTTCTCTCTGCTCCCTGTCCACCATGACTGGAATGGCCTCTTCCTCCACATACTCCTGCCACCATGATGTCCTGTTTCACCCCAGGCCCAGAAACAACAGGACGATGGACTGAAATCTCCCAAAGTATGAGCCAAAGTAAATTCTTTCTCGCCTAAGTTGTTTACATCAGTATTTTGTCCCAGCCATAAGAAAAGCAACTAATTATAGGTTCAAATAAAGTACTTGCTTTGTTAAATACACATTTTTAAAGAATGTAAGGAACAAAAGTCAAGGGGGGAAAAGTGCAGCAGTAGAACTCACTTAACACTGATGAAAATGAACTTTACAACTCGTCAGTGAGACAGGGAACAACAGACACTGTATAAAATGAAATGTACTCATTACCTGACTCATGTCATTATGATCCTTCTGAGCATCATCTTTATAACACTGAAGTGAAAAGGGAGGCAATTTCAGTGGAGGACAATATTTTCAGTCATGTGCGACTTTTACACACACATAGGTAGCTACATACTTTGCCTATGCACATGGCTGCCTAGACTGTACTGAACCACCAACCATCAAGGCAGGAAACTTCCTTAGAAATCTGAGGAGAAATAGCCGGTGACGCCTCCTTAGTGGGACTATCCAATATCGGATATCTCTTTTGGTGATGAGGGTTATAGTTCCATCCTGCTCAGCTGACTTTCTGTCTTAGCATCAACACTCTTTCCTCTAAAGCACAAGACACTTCCTGTTTTCTGTTGCTCAGCTGAGCAACTGGCAACACTGCTGTCACTAAGAGAAGAGCCTAGAGTCCAATTTAGAGACTGATTTTCATTATGTGTTCAAACCCTGTAATCAAGCCTTCTTTATCTCATCCAGATTTCCTGTCTCCTAGCTCTGGATCTTCTCTCTTTGTATGGTTTGTTTACACACACACACACACACACACACACACACACTACTTAGATGCAAAAAGGGAAATGGATCCCAGTCACTAAAATGACCCATTAGTACAGTGGCCCTCTATCTGTTCATTAGAAGATACAATAGTGAGTCACATCCTGCAATAGTGGCACCAAGAAGAGTATATTCAGATATAATTTCTGATGGTTACCTATAATAAAAGCTCTTTTCCACAACTTTCTTATTGGGTGGTTTCAAGCACATCAACACCCTCCTTGCAAGTAAATCCTGTCCATTTTACCTTTATCTTTAATGGACATTCTACTTTGAGGGAAAATATTGTTTTCCTATTCAAATGGCAAGAAAGGAAAAGATCTAGAAAAATCCTTTATCACTAAAGTTCATATTGAACCAAGTGAATTTCAGTCCTGAGAAAAACTACATGGCAGATAAAGATTTGTCTACAAAAAGGCAAAATTAAGTAACATGGAAGCAGAGAGGTTTCATTCACTAAAATGGACCCACTTACAAGCAAATTAATGAGTGCTTTCAACTAATGCTGACAGGAGGGCTGACAGAATTGAGCCCTCGGATAGGTTTTACATATATTTAAACATTTCATT